>NW_028187789.1:0-180000 GCF_964204655.1 Triturus cristatus
TGTAGAAAAATTGATTCAAAATGTCATTTGGATTGTGCCTCATGTTGAATAACTACTTTTTGAAACCTCAATGTGACCAAAATTGCCATTAATGCAGACTTTTTCTCCGATTCAGAAGCTTCTATTTCCACTAATTTCAGGCATTAAAGTGAGTCTAAACACACTTGTTTTTGTTCCAAAAGTGATAATTTACATGGAATAGTCAATTGCAGTCAAAAAATTAAACATTAAAAAATTTCCATTTCTGACCATCTGGAGAAATTTCGACAGGTCACGGGTCATCGTTTTTCATCAGAAAATTGATTTTTTGGACTGTAGAAAAATTGATTCAAAATGTAATTTGGAATGTGCCTCATGTTGAATAACTACTTTTTAAAGCCTCAATGTGACCAAAATTGCCATTATTACAGACTTTTTCTCCTATTCAGAAGCTTCTATTTCGACCAATTTCAGTCATTAAAGTGAGTCTAAACACACTTATTTTTGTTCCAAAAGTGATAATTTACATGGAATAGTCATTTGCAGTCAAAAAATTAAACAATAAAAATTTCGATTTCTGACCATCTGGAGAAATTTCGACAGGTCACGGGTCATCCTTTTTCATCAGAAAATTGATTTTCTGGACTGTAGAAAAATTGATTCAAAATGTCATTTGGAATGTGCCTCATGTTGAATGACTACTTTTTGAAGCCTCAATGTGACCAAAATTGCCATTTTTACGGACATTTTCTCCTACTCAGAAGCTTCTTTTTCGACCAATTTCAGGCATTAAACTGACTCTAAACACACTTGTTTTTGTTCCAAAAGTGATAATTTACATGGAATAGTCATTTGCAGTCAAAAAATTAAACAATAAAAATTTCGATTTCTGACCATCTGGAGAAATTTCGACAGGTCACGGGTCATCGTTTTTCATCAGAAAATTGATTTTTTGGACTGTAGAAAAATTGATTCAAAATGTCATTTGGAATGTGCCTCATGTTGAATAACTACTTTTTAAAGCCTCAATGTTACCAAAATTGCCATTATTACAGACTTTTTCTCCTATTCAGAAGCTTCTATTTCGACCAATTTCAGTCATTAAAGTGAGTCTAAACACACTTATTTTTGTTCCAAAAGTGATAATTTACATGGAATAGTCATTTGCAGTCAAAAAATTAAACAATACAAATTTCGATTTCTGACCATCTGGAGAAATTTCGACAGGTCACGGGTCATCGTTTTTGATCAGAAAATTGATTTTTTGGACTGTAGAAAAATTGATTCAAAATGTCATTTGGATTGTGCCTCATGTTGAATAACTACTTTTTGAAACCTCAATGTGACCAAAATTGCCATTATTGCAGACTTTTTCTCCTATTCAGAAGCTTCTATTTCCACTAATTTCAGGCATTAAAGTGAGTCTAAACACACTTGTTTTTGTTCCAAAAGTGATAATTTACATGGAATAGTCAATTGCAGTCAAAAAATTAAACATTAAAAAATTTCCATTTCTGACCATCTGGAGAAATTTCGACAGGTCACGGGTCATCGTTTTTCATCAGAAAATTGATTTTTTGGACTGTAGAAAAATTGATTCAAAATGTCATTTGGAATGTGCCTCATGTTGAATAACTACTTTTTAAAGCCTCAATGTGACCAAAATTGCCATTATTACAGACTTTTTCTCCTATTCAGAAGCTTCTATTTCGACCAATTTCAGTCATTAAAGTGAGTCTAAACACACTTATTTTTGTTCCAAAAGTGATAATTTACATGGAATAGTCATTTGCAGTCAAAAAATTAAACAATAAAAATTCCGATTTCTGAACATCTGGAGAAATTTCGACAGGTCACGGGTCATCGTTTTTCATCAGAAAATTGATTTTTTGGACTGTAAAAAAATTGATTTAAAATGTCATTTGGATTGTGCCTCATGTTGAATAACTAATTTTTGAAACCTCAATGTGACCAAAAGTGCCATTATTGCAGACTTTTTCTCCTATTCAGAAGCTTCTATTTCAAACAATTTCAGGCATTAAAGTGACTCTAAACACACTTATTTTAGTTCCAAAAGTGATAATTTACATGGAATAGTCATTTGCAGTCAAAAAATTAAACATTAAAACATTTCCATTTCTGACCATCTGGAGAAATTTCGATAGGTCACGGGTCATCCTTTTTCATCAGAAAATTGATTTTCTGGACTGTAGAAAAATTGATTCAAAATATCATTTGGAATGTGCCTCATGTTGAATAACTACTTTTTGAAGCCTCAAGGTGACCAAAATTGCCATTTTTACGGACATTTTCTCCTACTCAGAAGCTTCTTTTTCGACCAATTTCAGGCATTAAACTGACTCTAAACACACTTGTTTTTGTTCCAAAAGTGATAATTTACATGGAATAGTCATTTGCAGTCAAAAAATTAAACAATAAAAATTTCGATTTCTGACCATCTGGAGAAATTTCGACAGGTCACGGGTCATCGTTTTTCATCAGAAAATTGATTTTTTGGACTGTAGAAAAATTGATTCAAAATGTCATTTGGAATGTGCCTCATGTTGAATAACTACTTTTTAAAGCCTCAATGTGACCAAAATTGCCATTATTACAGACTTTTTCTCCTATCCAGAAGCTTTTATTTCGACCAATTTCAGGCATTAACGTGACTCTAAAAACACTTGTTTTTGTTCCAAAAGTGATAATTTACATGGAATAGTCATTTGCAGTCAAAAAATTAAACATTAAAACATTTCCATTGCTGACCATCTGGAGAAATTTCGACAGGTCACGGGTCATCCTTTTTCATCAGAAAATTGATTTTCTGGACTGTAGAAAAATTGATTCAAAATGTCATTTGGAATGTGCCTCATGTTGAATAACTACTTTTTGAAGCCTCAATGTGACCAAAATTGCCATTTTTATGGACATTTTCTCCTACTCAGAAGCTTCTTTTTCGACTAATTTCAGGCATTAAAGTGAGTCTAAACACACTTGTTTTTGTTCCAAAAGTGATAATTTACATGGAATAGTCAATTGCAGTCAAAAAATTAAACAATAAAAATTTCGATTTCTGACCATTTGGAGAAATTTCGACAGGTCACGGGTCATCGTTTTTCATCAGAAAATTGATTTTTTGGACTGTAAAAAATTTTATTTAAAATGTCATTTGGATTGTACCTCATGTTGAATAACTACTTTTTGAAACCTCAATGTGACCAAAAGTGCCATTATTGCAGACTTTTTCTCCTATTCAGAAGCTTCTATTTCGAACAATTTCAGGCATTAAAGTGACTCTAAACACACTTATTTTAGTTCCAAAAGTGATAATTTACATGGAATAGTCATTTGCAGTCAAAAAATTAAACATTAAAACATTTCCATTTCTGACCATCTGGAGAAATTTCGATAGGTCACGGGTCATCCTTTTTCATCAGAAAATTGATTTTCTGGACTGTAGAAAAATTGATTCAAAATATCATTTGGACTGTGCCTCATGTTGAATAACTACTTTTTGAAGCCTCAAGGTGACCCAAATTGCCATTTTTACGGACATTTTCTCCTACTCAGAAGCTTCTTTTTCGACCAATTTCAGGCATTAAACTGACTCTTAACACACTTGTTTTTGTTCCAAAAGTGATAATTTACATGGAATAGTCATTTGCAGTCAAAAAATTAAACAATAAAAATTTCGATTTCTGACCATCTGGAGAAATTTCGACAGGTCACGGGTCATCGTTTTTGATCAGAAAATTGATTTTTTGGACTGTAGAAAAATTGATTCAAAATGTCATTTGGATTGTGCCTCATGTTGAATAACTACTTTTTGAAACCTCAATGTGACCAAAAGTGCCATGATTGCAGACTTTTTCTCCTATTCAGAAGCTTCTATTTCGAACAATTTCAGGCATTAAAGTGACTCTAAACACACTTATTTTAGTTCCAAAAGTGATAATTTACATGGAATAGTCATTTGCAGTCAAAAAATTAAACATTAAAACATTTCCATTTCTGACCATCTGGTGAAATTTCGACAGGTCACGGGTCATCCTTTTTCATCAGAAAATTGATTTTCTGGACTGTAGAAAAATTTATTCAAAATGTCATTTGGAATGTGCCTCATGTTGAATAACTACTTTTTGAAGCCTCAAGGTGACCAAAATTGCCATTTTTACTGACATTTTCTCCTACTCAGAAGCTTCTTTTTCGACCAATTTCAGGCATTAAACTGATTCTAAACACACTTGTTTTTGTTCCAAAAGTGATAATTTACATGGAATAGTCATTTGTAGTCAAAAAATTAAACAATAAAAATTTCGATATCTGACCATCTGGAGAAATTTCGACAGGTCACGGGTCATCGTTTTTCATCAGAAAATAGATTTTTTGGACTGTAGAAAAATTGATTCAAAATGTCATTTTGAATGTGCCTCATGTTGAATAACTACTTTTTAAAGCCTCAATGTGACCAAAATTGCCATTATTACAGACTTTTTCTCCTATTCAGAAGCTTCTATTTCAACCAATTTCAGGCATTAACGTGACTCTAAAAACACTTGTTTTTGTTCCAAAAGTGATAATTTACATGGAATAGTCATTTGCAGTCAAAATGTTAAACATTAAAACATTTCCATTTCTGACCATCTGGAGAAATTTCGACAGGTCACGGGTCATCCTTTTTCATCAGAAAATAGATTTTCTGGACTGTAGAAAAATTGATTCAAAATGTCATTTGGAATGTGCCTCATGTTGAATAACTACTTTTTGAAGCCTCAATGTGACCAAAATTGCCATTTTTACTTACATTTTCTCCTACTCAGAAGCTTCTTTTTCGGCCAATTTCAGGCATTAAACTGACTCTAAAACACTTGTTTTTGTTCCAAAAGTGATAATTTACATGGAATAGTCATTTGCAGTCAAAAAATTAAACAATACAAATTTCGATTTCTGACCATCTGGAGAAATTTCGACAGGTCACGGGTCATCGTTTTTCATCAGAAAATTGATTTTTTGGACTGTAAAAAAATTGATTTAAAATGTCATTTGGATTGTGCCTCATGTTGAATAACTACTTTTTAAAGCCTCAATGTTACCAAAATTGCCATTATTACAGACTTTTTCTCCTATTCAGAAGCTTCTATTTCGACCAATTTCAGTCATTAAAGTGAGTCTAAACACACTTATTTTTGTTCCAAAAGTGATAATTTACATGGAATAGTCATTTGCAGTCAAAAAATTAAACAATACAAATTTCGATTTCTGACCATCTGGAGAAATTTCGACAGGTCACGGGTCATCGTTTTTGATCAGAATATTGATTTTTTGGACTGTAGAAAAATTGATTCAAAATGTCATTTGGAATGTGCCTCATGTTGAATAACTACTTTTTAAAGCCTCAATGTGACCAAAATTGCCATTATTGCAGACTTTTTCTCCTATTCAGAAGCTTCTATTTCCACTAATTTCAGGCATTAAAGTGAGTCTAAACACACTTGTTTTTGTTCCAAAAGGGATCATTTACATGGAATAGTCAATTGCAGTCAAAAAATTAAACATTAAAAAATTTCCATTTCTGACCATCTGGAGAAATTTCGACAGGTCACGGGTCATCGTTTTTCATCAGAAAATTGATTTTTTGGACTGTAGAAAAATTGATTCAAAATGTCATTTGGAATGTGCCTCATGTTGAATAACTACTTTTTAAAGCCTCAATGTGACCAAAATTGCCATTATTACAGACTTTTTCTCCTATTCAGAAGCTTCTATTTCGACCAATTTCAGTCATTAAAGTGAGTCTAAACACACTTATTTTTGTTCCAAAAGTGATAATTTACATGGAATAGTCATTTGCAGTCAAAAAATTAAACAATAAAAATTTCGATTTCTGAACATCTGGAGAAATTTCGACAGGTCACGGGTCATCGTTTTTCATCAGAAAATTGATTTTTTGGACTGTAAAAAAATTGATTTAAAATGTAATTTGGATTGTGCCTCATGTTGAATAACTACTTTTTGAAACCTCAATGTGACCAAAAGTGCCATTATTGCAGACTTTTTCTCCTATTCAGAAGCTTCTATTTCGAACAATTTCAGGCATTAAAGTGACTCTAAACACACTTATTTTAGTTCCAAAAGTGATAATTTACATGGAATAGTCATTTGCAGTCAAAAAATTAAACATTAAAACATTTCCATTTCTGACCATCTGGAGAAATTTCGATAGGTCACGGGTCATCCTTTTTCATCAGAAAATTGATTTTCTGGACTGTAGAAAAATTGATTCAAAATATCATTTGGACTGTGCCTCATGTTGAATAACTACTTTTTGAAGCCTCAAGGTGACCCAAATTCCCATTTTCACGGACATTTTCTCCTACTCAGAAGCTTCTTTTTCGACCAATTTCAGGCATTAAACTGACTCTTAACACACTTGTTTTTGTTCCAAAAGTGATAATTTACATGGAATAGTCATTTGCAGTCAAAAAATTAAACAATAAAAATTTCGATTTCTGACCATCTGGAGAAATTTCGACAGGTCACGGGTCATCGTTTTTGATCAGAAAATTGATTTTTTGGACTGTAGAAAAATTGATTCAAAATGTCATTTGGATTGTGCCTCATGTTGAATAACTACTTTTTGAAACCTCAATGTGACCAAAATTGCCATTATTGCAGACTTTTTCTCCTATTCAGAAGCTTCTATTTCCACTAATTTCAGGCATTAAAGTGAGTCTAAACACACTTGTTTTTGTTCCAAAAGTGATAATTTACATGGAATAGTCAATTGCAGTCAAAAAATTAAACATTAAAAAATTTCCATTTCTGACCATCTGGAGAAATTTCGACAGGTCACGGGTCATCGTTTTTCATCAGAAAATTGATTTTTTGGACTGTAGAAAAATTGATTCAAAATGTCATTTGGAATGTGCCTCATGTTGAATAACTACTTTTTAAAGCCTCAATGTGACCAAAATTGCCATTATTACAGACTTTTTCTCCTATTCAGAAGCTTCTATTTCGACCAATTTCAGTCATTAAAGTGAGTCTAAACACACTTATTTTTGTTCCAAAAGTGATAATTTACATGGAATAGTCATTTGCAGTCAAAAAATTAAACAATAAAAATTTCGATTTCTGAACATCTGGAGAAATTTCGACAGGTCACGGGTCATTGTTTTTCATCAGAAAATTGATTTTTTGGACTGTAAAAAAATTGATTTAAAATGTCATTTGGATTGTGCCTCATGTTGAATAACTACTTTTTGAAACCTCAATGTGACCAAAAGTGCCATTATTGCAGACTTTTTCTCCTATTCAGAAGCTTCTATTTCGAACAATTTCAGGCATTAAAGTGACTCTAAACACACTTATTTTAGTTCCAAAAGTGATAATTTACATGGAATAGTCATTTGCAGTCAAAAAATTAAACATTAAAACATTTCCATTTCTGACCATCTGGAGAAATTTCGATAGGTCACGGGTTATCCTTTTTCATCAGAAAATTGATTTTCTGGACTGTAGAAAAATTGATTCAAAATATCATTTGGACTGTGCCTCATGTTGAATAACTACTTTTTGAAGCCTCAAGGTGACCAAAATTGCCATTTTTACGGACATTTTCTCCTACTCAGAAGCTTCTTTTTCGACCAATTTCAGGCATTAAACTGACTCTAAACACACTTGTTTTTGTTCCAAAAGTGATAATTTACATGGAATAGTCATTTGCAGTCAAAAAATTAAACAATAAAAATTTCGATTTCTGACCATCTGGAGAAATTTCGACAGGTCACGGGTCATCGTTTTTCATCAGAAAATTGATTTTTTGGACTGTAGAAAAATTGATTCAAAATGTCATTTGGAATGTGCCTCATGTTGAATAACTACTTTTTAAAGCCTCAATGTGACCAAAATTGCCATTATTATAGACTTTTTCTCCTATTCAGAAGCTTTTATTTCGACCAATTTCAGGCATTAACGTGAGTCTAAAAACACTTGTTTTTGTTCCAAAAGTGATAATTTACATGGAATAGTCATTTGCAGTCAAAAAATTAAACATTAAAACATTTCCATTGCTGACCATCTGGAGAAATTTCGACAGGTCACGGGTCATCCTTTTTCATCAGAAAATTGATTTTAAAATGTCATTTGGATTGTACCTCATGTTGAATAACTACTTTTTGAAACCTCAATGTGACCAAAAGTGCCATTATTGCAGACTTTTTCTCCTATTCAGAAGCTTCTATTTCGAACAATTTCAGGCATTAAAGTGACTCTAAACATACTTATTTTAGTTCCAAAAGTGATAATTTACATGGAATAGTCATTTGCAGTCAAAAAATTAAACATTAAAACATTTCCATTTCTGACCATCTGGAGAAATTTCGACAGGTCACGGGTCATCCTTTTTCATCAGAAAATTGATTTTCTGGACTGTAGAAAAATTTATTCAAAATGTCATTTGGAATGTGCCTCATGTTGAATAACTACTTTTTGAAGCCTCAAGGTGACCAAAATTGCCATTTTTACTGACATTTTCTCCTACTCAGAAGCTTCTTTTTCGACCAATTTCAGGCATTAAACTGATTCTAAACACACTTGTTTTTGTTCCAAAAGTGATAATTTACATGGAATAGTCATTTGTAGTCAAAAAATTAAACAATAAAAATTTCGATATCTGACCATCTGGAGAAATTTCGACAGGTCACGGGTCATCGTTTTTCATCAGAAAATAGATTTTTTGGACTGTAGAAAAATTGATTCAAAATGTCATTTTGAATGTGCCTCATGTTGAATAACTACTTTTTAAAGCCTCAATGTGACCAAAATTGCCATTATTACAGACTTTTTCTCCTATTCAGAAGCTTCTATTTCAACCAATTTCAGGCATTAACGTGACTCTAAAAACACTTGTTTTTGTTCCAAAAGTGATAATTTACATGGAATAGTCATTTGCAGTCAAAATATTAAACATTAAAACATTTCCATTTCTGACCATCTGGAGAAATTTCGACAGGTCACGGGTCATCGTTTTTCATCAGAAAATTGATTTTTTGGACTGTAAAAAAATTGATTTAAAATGTCATTTGGATTGTGCCTCATGTTGAATAACTACTTTTTAAAGCCTCAATGTTACCAAAATTGCCATTATTACAGACTTTTTCTCCTATTCAGAAGCTTCTATTTCGACCAATTTCAGTCATTAAAGTGAGTCTAAACACACTTATTTTTGTTCCAAAAGTGATAATTTACATGGAATAGTCATTTGCAGTCAAAAAATTAAACAATACAAATTTCGATTTCTGACCATCTGGAGAAATTTCGACAGGTCACGGGTCATCGTTTTTGATCAGAATATTGATTTTTTGGACTGTAGAAAAATTGATTCAAAATGTCATTTGGATTGTGCCTCATGTTGAATAACTACTTTTTGAAACCTCAATGTGACCAAAATTGCCATTATTGCAGACTTTTTCTCCTATTCAGAAGCTTCTATTTCCACTAATTTCAGGCATTAAAGTGAGTCTAAACACACTTGTTTTTGTTCCAAAAGGGATCATTTACATGGAATAGTCAATTGCAGTCAAAAAATTAAACATTAAAAAATTTCCATTTCTGACCATCTGGAGAAATTTCGACAGGTCACGGGTCATCGTTTTTCATCAGAAAATTGATTTTTTGGACTGTAGAAAAATTGATTCAAAATGTCATTTGGAATGTGCCTCATGTTGAATAACTACTTTTTAAAGCCTCAATGTGACCAAAATTGCCATTATTACAGACTTTTTCTCCTATTCAGAAGCTTCTATTTCGACCAATTTCAGTCATTAAAGTGAGTCTAAACACACTTATTTTTGTTCCAAAAGTGATAATTTACATGGAATAGTCATTTGCAGTCAAAAAATTAAACAATAAAAATTTCGATTTCTGAACATCTGGAGAAATTTCGACAGGTCACGGGTCATCGTTTTTCATCAGAAAATTGATTTTTTGGACTGTAAAAAAATTGATTTAAAATGTCATTTGGATTGTGCCTCATGTTGAATAACTACTTTTTGAAACCTCAATGTGACCAAAAGTGCCATTATTGCAGACTTTTTCTCCTATTCAGAAGCTTCTATTTCGAACAATTTCAGGCATTAAAGTGACTCTAAACACACTTATTTTAGTTCCAAAAGTGATAATTTACATGGAATAGTCATTTGCAGTCAAAAAATTAAACATTAAAACATTTCCATTTCTGACCATCTGGAGAAATTTCGATAGGTCACGGGTCATCCTTTTTCATCAGAAAATTGATTTTCTGGACTGTAGAAAAATTGATTCAAAATATCATTTGGACTGTGCCTCATGTTGAATAACTACTTTTTGAAGCCTCAAGGTGACCCAAATTGCCATTTTTACGGACATTTTCTCCTACTCAGAAGCTTCTTTTTCGACCAATTTCAGGCATTAAACTGACTCTTAACACACTTGTTTTTGTTCCAAAAGTGATAATTTACATGGAATAGTCATTTGCAGTCAAAAAATTAAACAATAAAAATTTCGATTTCTGACCATCTGGAGAAATTTCGACAGGTCACGGGTCATCGTTTTTGATCAGAAAATTGATTTTTTGGACTGTAGAAAAATTGATTCAAAATGTCATTTGGATTGTGCCTCATGTTGAATAACTACTTTTTGAAACCTCAATGTGACCAAAATTGCCATTATTGCAGACTTTTTCTCCTATTCAGAAGCTTCTATTTCCACTAATTTCAGGCATTAAAGTGAGTCTAAACACACTTGTTTTTGTTCCAAAAGTGATAATTTACATGGAATAGTCAATTGCAGTCAAAAAATTAAACATTAAAAAATTTCCATTTCTGACCATCTGGAGAAATTTCGACAGGTCACGGGTCATCGTTTTTCATCAGAAAATTGATTTTTTGGACTGTAGAAAAATTGATTCAAAATGTCATTTGGAATGTGCCTCATGTTGAATAACTACTTTTTAAAGCCTCAATGTGACCAAAATTGCCATTATTACAGACTTTTTCTCCTATTCAGAAGCTTCTATTTCGACCAATTTCAGTCATTAAAGTGAGTCTAAACACACTTATTTTTGTTCAAAAAGTGATAATTTACATGGAATAGTCATTTGCAGTCAAAAAATTAAACAATAAAAATTTCGATTTCTGAACATCTGGAGAAATTTCGACAGGTCACGGGTCATCGTTTTTCATCAGAAAATTGATTTTTTGGACTGTAAAAAAATTGATTTAAAATGTCATTTGGATTGTGCCTCATGTTGAATAACTACTTTTTGAAACCTCAATGTGACCAAAAGTGCCATTATTGCAGACTTTTTCTCCTATTCAGAAGCTTCTATTTCGAACAATTTCAGGCATTAAAGTGACTCTAAACCCACTTATTTTAGTTCCAAAAGTGATAATTTACATGGAATAGTCATTTGCAGTCAAAAAATTAAACATTAAAACATTTCCATTTCTGACCATCTGGAGAAATTTCGATAGGTCACGGGTTATCCTTTTTCATCAGAAAATTGATTTTCTGGACTGTAGAAAAATTGATTCAAAATATCATTTGGACTGTGCCTCATGTTGAATAACTACTTTTTGAAGCCTCAAGGTGACCAAAATTGCCATTTTTACGGACATTTTCTCCTACTCAGAAGCTTCTTTTTCGACCAATTTCAGGCATTAAACTGACTCTAAACACACTTGTTTTTGTTCCAAAAGTGATAATTTACATGGAATAGTCATTTGCAGTCAAAAAATTAAACAATAAAAATTTCGATTTCTGACCATCTGGAGAAATTTCGACAGGTCACGGGTCATCGTTTTTCATCAGAAAATTGATTTTTTGGACTGTAGAAAAATTGATTCAAAATGTCATTTGGAATGTGCCTCATGTTGAATAACTACTTTTTAAAGCCTCAATGTGACCAAAATTGCCATTATTATAGACTTTTTCTCCTATTCAGAAGCTTTTATTTCGACCAATTTCAGGCATTAACGTGAGTCTAAAAACACTTGTTTTTGTTCCAAAAGTGATAATTTACATGGAATAGTCATTTGCAGTCAAAAAATTAAACATTAAAACATTTCCATTGCTGACCATCTGGAGAAATTTCGACAGGTCACGGGTCATCCTTTTTCATCAGAAAATTGATTTTCTGGACTGTAGAAAAATTGATTCAAAATGTCATTTGGAATGTGCCTCATGTTGAATAACTACTTTTTAAAGCCTCAATGTGACCAAAATTGCCATTATTATAGACTTTTTCTCCTATTCAGAAGCTTTTATTTCGACCAATTTCAGGCATTAACGTGAGTCTAAAAACACTTGTTTTTGTTCCAAAAGTGATAATTTACATGGAATAGTCATTTGCAGTCAAAAAATTAAACATTAAAACATTTCCATTGCTGACCATCTGGAGAAATTTCGACAGGTCACGGGTCATCCTTTTTCATCAGAAAATTGATTTTCTGGACTGTAGAAAAATTGATTCAAAATGTCATTTGGAATGTGCCTCATGTTGAATAACTACTTTTTAAAGCCTCAATGTGACCAAAATTGCCATTATTACAGACTTTTTCTCCTATTCAGAAGCTTCTATTTCAACCAATTTCAGGCATTAACGTGACTCTAAAAACACTTGTTTTTGTTCCAAAAGTGATAATTTACATGGAATAGTCATTTGCAGTCAAAATATTAAACATTAAAACATTTCCATTTCTGACCATCTGGAGAAATTTCGACAGGTCACGGGTCATCGTTTTTCATCAGAAAATTGATTTTTTGGACTGTAAAAAAATTGATTTAAAATGTCATTTGGATTGTGCCTCATGTTGAATAACTACTTTTTAAAGCCTCAATGTTACCAAAATTGCCATTATTACAGACTTTTTCTCCTATTCAGAAGCTTCTATTTCGACCAATTTCAGTCATTAAAGTGAGTCTAAACACACTTATTTTTGTTCCAAAAGTGATAATTTACATGGAATAGTCATTTGCAGTCAAAAAATTAAACAATACAAATTTCGATTTCTGACCATCTGGAGAAATTTCGACAGGTCACGGGTCATCGTTTTTGATCAGAATATTGATTTTTTGGACTGTAGAAAAATTGATTCAAAATGTCATTTGGATTGTGCCTCATGTTGAATAACTACTTTTTGAAACCTCAATGTGACCAAAATTGCCATTATTGCAGACTTTTTCTCCTATTCAGAAGCTTCTATTTCCACTAATTTCAGGCATTAAAGTGAGTCTAAACACACTTGTTTTTGTTCCAAAAGGGATCATTTACATGGAATAGTCAATTGCAGTCAAAAAATTAAACATTAAAAAATTTCCATTTCTGACCATCTGGAGAAATTTCGACAGGTCACGGGTCATCGTTTTTCATCAGAAAATTGATTTTTTGGACTGTAGAAAAATTGATTCAAAATGTCATTTGGAATGTGCCTCATGTTGAATAACTACTTTTTAAAGCCTCAATGTGACCAAAATTGCCATTATTACAGACTTTTTCTCCTATTCAGAAGCTTCTATTTCGACCAATTTCAGTCATTAAAGTGAGTCTAAACACACTTATTTTTGTTCCAAAAGTGATAATTTACATGGAATAGTCATTTGCAGTCAAAAAATTAAACAATAAAAATTTCGATTTCTGAACATCTGGAGAAATTTCGACAGGTCACGGGTCATCGTTTTTCATCAGAAAATTGATTTTTTGGACTGTAAAAAAATTGATTTAAAATGTCATTTGGATTGTGCCTCATGTTGAATAACTACTTTTTGAAACCTCAATGTGACCAAAAGTGCCATTATTGCAGACTTTTTCTCCTATTCAGAAGCTTCTATTTCGAACAATTTCAGGCATTAAAGTGACTCTAAACACACTTATTTTAGTTCCAAAAGTGATAATTTACATGGAATAGTCATTTGCAGTCAAAAAATTAAACATTAAAACATTTCCATTTCTGACCATCTGGAGAAATTTCGATAGGTCACGGGTCATCCTTTTTCATCAGAAAATTGATTTTCTGGACTGTAGAAAAATTGATTCAAAATATCATTTGGACTGTGCCTCATGTTGAATAACTACTTTTTGAAGCCTCAAGGTGACCCAAATTGCCATTTTTACGGACATTTTCTCCTACTCAGAAGCTTCTTTTTCGACCAATTTCAGGCATTAAACTGACTCTTAACACACTTGTTTTTGTTCCAAAAGTGATAATTTACATGGAATAGTCATTTGCAGTCAAAAAATTAAACAATAAAAATTTCGATTTCTGACCATCTGGAGAAATTTCGACAGGTCACGGGTCATCGTTTTTGATCAGAAAATTGATTTTTTGGACTGTAGAAAAATTGATTCAAAATGTCATTTGGATTGTGCCTCATGTTGAATAACTACTTTTTGAAACCTCAATGTGACCAAAATTGCCATTATTGCAGACTTTTTCTCCTATTCAGAAGCTTCTATTTCCACTAATTTCAGGCATTAAAGTGAGTCTAAACACACTTGTTTTTGTTCCAAAAGTGATAATTTACATGGAATAGTCAATTGCAGTCAAAAAATTAAACATTAAAAAATTTCCATTTCTGACCATCTGGAGAAATTTCGACAGGTCACGGGTCATCGTTTTTCATCAGAAAATTGATTTTTTGGACTGTAGAAAAATTGATTCAAAATGTCATTTGGAATGTGCCTCATGTTGAATAACTACTTTTTAAAGCCTCAATGTGACCAAAATTGCCATTATTACAGACTTTTTCTCCTATTCAGAAGCTTCTATTTCGACCAATTTCAGTCATTAAAGTGAGTCTAAACACACTTATTTTTGTTCAAAAAGTGATAATTTACATGGAATAGTCATTTGCAGTCAAAAAATTAAACAATAAAAATTTCGATTTCTGAACATCTGGAGAAATTTCGACAGGTCACGGGTCATCGTTTTTCATCAGAAAATTGATTTTTTGGACTGTAAAAAAATTGATTTAAAATGTCATTTGGATTGTGCCTCATGTTGAATAACTACTTTTTGAAACCTCAATGTGACCAAAAGTGCCATTATTGCAGACTTTTTCTCCTATTCAGAAGCTTCTATTTCGAACAATTTCAGGCATTAAAGTGACTCTAAACCCACTTATTTTAGTTCCAAAAGTGATAATTTACATGGAATAGTCATTTGCAGTCAAAAAATTAAACATTAAAACATTTCCATTTCTGACCATCTGGAGAAATTTCGATAGGTCACGGGTTATCCTTTTTCATCAGAAAATTGATTTTCTGGACTGTAGAAAAATTGATTCAAAATATCATTTGGACTGTGCCTCATGTTGAATAACTACTTTTTGAAGCCTCAAGGTGACCAAAATTGCCATTTTTACGGACATTTTCTCCTACTCAGAAGCTTCTTTTTCGACCAATTTCAGGCATTAAACTGACTCTAAACACACTTGTTTTTGTTCCAAAAGTGATAATTTACATGGAATAGTCATTTGCAGTCAAAAAATTAAACAATAAAAATTTCGATTTCTGACCATCTGGAGAAATTTCGACAGGTCACGGGTCATCGTTTTTCATCAGAAAATTGATTTTTTGGACTGTAGAAAAATTGATTCAAAATGTCATTTGGAATGTGCCTCATGTTGAATAACTACTTTTTAAAGCCTCAATGTGACCAAAATTGCCATTATTATAGACTTTTTCTCCTATTCAGAAGCTTTTATTTCGACCAATTTCAGGCATTAACGTGAGTCTAAAAACACTTGTTTTTGTTCCAAAAGTGATAATTTACATGGAATAGTCATTTGCAGTCAAAAAATTAAACATTAAAACATTTCCATTGCTGACCATCTGGAGAAATTTCGACAGGTCACGGGTCATCCTTTTTCATCAGAAAATTGATTTTCTGGACTGTAGAAAAATTGATTCAAAATGTCATTTGGAATGTGCCTCATGTTGAATAACTACTTTTTGAAGCCTCAATGTGACCAAAATTGCCATTTTTACGGACATTTTCTCCTACTCAGAAGCTTCTTTTTCGACTAATTTCAGGCATTAAAGTGAGTCTAAACACACTTGTTTTTGTTCCAAAAGTGATAATTTACATGGAATAGTCAATTGCAGTCAAAAAATTAAACAATAAAAATTTCGATTTCTGACCATTTGGAGAAATTTCGACAGGTCACGGGTCATCGTTTTTCATCAGAAAATTGATTTTTTGGACTGTAGAAAAATTGATTCAAAATGTCATTTGGAATGTGCCTCATGTTGAATAACTACTTTTTAAAGCCTCAATGTGACCAAAAGTGCCATTATTACAGACTTTTTCTCCTATTCAGAAGCTTTTATTTCGACCAATTTCAGGCATTAACGTGACTCTAAAAACACTTGTTTTTGTTCCAAAAGTGATAATTTACATGGAATAGTCATTTGCAGTCAAAAAATTAAACATTAAAACATTTCCATTGCTGACCATCTGGAGAAATTTCGACAGGTCACGGGTCATCCTTTTTCATCAGAAAATTGATTTTCTGGACTGTAGAAAAATTGATTCAAAATTTCATTTGGAATGTGCCTCATGTTGAATAACTACTTTTTGAAGCCTCAAGGTGACCAAAATTGCCATTTTTACTGACATTTTCTCCTACTCAGAAGCTTCTTTTTCGACCAATTTCAGGCATTAAACTGATTCTAAACACACTTGTTTTTGTTCCAAAAGTGATAATTTACATGGAATAGTCATTTGCAGTCAAAAAATTAAACAATAAAAATTTCAATATCTGACCATCTGGAGAAATTTCGACAGGTCACGGGTCATCGTTTTTCATCAGAAAATTGATTTTTTGGACTGTAGAAAAATTGATTCAAAATGTCATTTTGAATGTGCCTCATGTTGAATAACTACTTTTTAAAGACTCAATGTGACCAAAATTGCCATTATTACAGACTTTTTCTCCTATTCAGAAGCTTCTATTTCGACCAATTTCAGGCATTAACGTGACTCTAAAAACACTTGTTTTTGTTCCAAAAGTGATAATTTACATGGAATAGTCATTTGCAGTCAAAATATTAAACATTAAAACATTTCCATTTCTGACCATCTGGAGAAATTTCGACAGGTCACGGGTCATCCTTTTTCATCAGAAAATAGATTTTCTGGACTGTAGAAAAATTGATTCAAAATGTCATTTGGAATGTGCCTCATGTTGAATAACTACTTTTTGAAGCCTCAATGTGACCAAAATTGCCATTTTTACTTACATTTTCTCCTACTCAGAAGCTTCTTTTTCGACCAATTTCAGGCATTAAACTGACTCTAAACACACTTGTTTTTGTTCCAAAAGTGATAATTTACATGGAATAGTCATTTGCAGTCAAAAAATTAAACATTAAAACATTTCCATTTCTGACCATCTGGAGAAATTTCGACAGGTCACGGGTCCTCCTTTTTCATCAGAAAATTGATTTTCTGGACTGTAGAAAAATTGATTCAAAATGTCATTTGGAATGTGCCTCATGTTAAATGACTACTTTTTGAAGCCTCAATGTGACCAAAATTGCCATTTTTACGGACATTTTCTCCTACTCAGAAGCTTCTTTTTCGACTAATTTCAGGCATTAAACTGACTCTAAACACACTTGTTTTTGTTCCAAAAGTGATAATTTACATGGAATAGTCATTTGCAGTCAAAAAATTAAACAATAAAAATTTCGATTTCTGACCATCTGGAGAAATTTCGACAGGTCACGGGTCATCGTTTTTCATCAGAAAATTGATTTTTTGGACTGTAGAAAAATTGATTCAAAATGTCATTTGGAATGTGCCTCATGTTGAATAACTACTTTTTAAAGCCTCAATGTGACCAAAATTGCCATTATTACAGACTTTTTCTCCTATCCAGAAGCTTTTATTTCGACCAATTTCAGGTATTAACGTGACTCTAAAAACACTTGTTTTAGTTCCAAAAGTGATAATTTACATGGAATAGTCATTTGCAGTCAAAAAATTAAACATTAAAACATTTCCATTTCTGACCATCTGGAGAAATTTCGACAGGTCACGGGTCATCCTTTTTCATCAGAAAATTGATTTTCTGGACTGTAGAAAAATTTATTCAAAATGTCATTTGGAATGTGCCTCATGTTGAATAACTACTTTTTGAAGCCTCAAGGTGACCAAAATTGCCATTTTTACTGACATTTTCTCCTACTCAGAAGCTTCTTTTTCGACCAATTTCAGGCATTAAACTGATTCTAAACACACTTGTTTTTGTTCCAAAAGTGATAATTTACATGGAATAGTCATTTGTAGTCAAAAAATTAAACAATAAAAATTTCGATATCTGACCATCTGGAGAAATTTCGACAGGTCACGGGTCATCGTTTTTCATCAGAAAATAGATTTTTTGGACTGTAGAAAAATTGATTCAAAATGTCATTTTGAATGTGCCTCATGTTGAATAACTACTTTTTAAAGCCTCAATGTGACCAAAATTGCCATTATTACAGACTTTTTCTCCAATTCAGAAGCTTTTATTTCAACCAATTTCAGGCATTAACGTGACTCTAAAAACACTTGTTTTTGTTCCAAAAGTGATAATTTACATGGAATAGTCATTTGCAGTCAAAATATTAAACATTAAAACATTTCCATTTCTGACCATCTGGAGAAATTTCGACAGGTCACGGGTCATCGTTTTTCATCAGAAAATAGATTTTCTGGACTGTAGAAAAATTGATTCAAAATGTCATTTGGAATGTGCCTCATGTTGAATAACTACTTTTTGAAGCCTCAATGTGACCAAAATTGCCATTTTTACTTACATTTTCTCCTACTCAGAAGCTTCTTTTTCGACCAATTTCAGGCATTAAACTGACTCTAAAACACTTGTTTTTGTTCCAAAAGTGATAATTTACATGGAATAGTCATTTGCAGTCAAAAAATTAAACAATACAAATTTCGATTTCTGACCATCTGGAGAAATTTCGACAGGTCACGGGTCATCGTTTTTCATCAGAAAATTGATTTTTTGGACTGTAAAAAAATTGATTTAAAATGTCATTTGGATTGTGCCTCATGTTGAATAACTACTTTTTAAAGCCTCAATGTTACCAAAATTGCCATTATTACAGACTTTTTCTCCTATTCAGAAGCTTCTATTTCGACCAATTTCAGTCATTAAAGTGAGTCTAAACACACTTATTTTTGTTCCAAAAGTGATAATTTACATGGAATAGTCATTTGCAGTCAAAAAATTAAACAATACAAATTTCGATTTCTGACCATCTGGAGAAATTTCGACAGGTCACGGGTCATCGTTTTTGATCAGAATATTGATTTTTTGGACTGTAGAAAAATTGATTCAAAATGTCATTTGGATTGTGCCTCATGTTGAATAACTACTTTTTGAAACCTCAATGTGACCAAAATTGCCATTATTGCAGACTTTTTCTCCTATTCAGAAGCTTCTATTTCCACTAATTTCAGTCATTAAAGTGAGTCTAAACACACTTATTTTTGTTCCAAAAGTGATAATTTACATGGAATAGTCATTTGCAGTCAAAAAATTAAACAATAAAAATTTCGATTTCTGAACATCTGGAGAAATTTCGACAGGTCACGGGTCATCGTTTTTCATCAGAAAATTGATTTTTTGGACTGTAAAAAAATTGATTTAAAATGTCATTTGGATTGTGCCTCATGTTGAATAACTACTTTTTGAAACCTCAATGTGACCAAAAGTGCCATTATTGCAGACTTTTTCTCCTATTCAGAAGCTTCTATTTCGAACAATTTCAGGCATTAAAGTGACTCTAAACCCACTTATTTTAGTTCCAAAAGTGATAATTTACGTGGAATAGTCATTTGCAGTCAAAAAATTAAACATTAAAACATTTCCATTTCTGACCATCTGGAGAAATTTCGATAGGTCACGGGTCATCCTTTTTCATCAGAAAATTGATTTTCTGGACTGTAGAAAAATTGATTCAAAATATCATTTGGACTGTGCCTCATGTTGAATAACTACTTTTTGAAGCCTCAAGGTGACCCAAATTGCCATTTTTACGGACATTTTCTCCTACTCAGAAGCTTCTTTTTCGACCAATTTCAGGCATTAAACTGACTCTTAACACACTTGTTTTTGTTCCAAAAGTGATAATTTACATGGAATAGTCATTTGCAGTCAAAAAATTAAACAATAAAAATTTCGATTTCTGACCATCTGGAGAAATTTCGACAGGTCACGGGTCATCGTTTTTGATCAGAAAATTGATTTTTTGGACTGTAGAAAAATTGATTCAAAATGTCATTTGGATTGTGCCTCATGTTGAATAACTACTTTTTGAAACCTCAATGTGACCAAAATTGCCATTATTGCAGACTTTTTCTCCTATTCAGAAGCTTCTATTTCCACTAATTTCAGGCATTAAAGTGAGTCTAAACACACTTGTTTTTGTTCCAAAAGTGATAATTTACATGGAATAGTCAATTGCAGTCAAAAAATTAAACATTAAAACATTTCCATTTCTGACCATCTGGAGAAATTTCGATAGGTCACGGGTCATCCTTTTTCATCAGAAAATTGATTTTCTGGACTGTAGAAAAATTGATTCAAAATATCATTTGGACTGTGCCTCATGTTGAATAACTACTTTTTGAAGCCTCAAGGTGACCCAAATTGCCATTTTTACGGACATTTTCTCCTACTCAGAAGCTTCTTTTTCGACCAATTTCAGGCATTAAACTGACTCTTAACACACTTGTTTTTGTTCCAAAAGTGATAATTTACATGGAATAGTCATTTGCAGTCAAAAAATTAAACAATAAAAATTTCGATTTCTGACCATCTGGAGAAATTTCGACAGGTCACGGGTCATCGTTTTTGATCAGAAAATTGATTTTTTGGACTGTAGAAAAATTGATTCAAAATGTCATTTGGATTGTGCCTCATGTTGAATAACTACTTTTTGAAACCTCAATGTGACCAAAATTGCCATTATTGCAGACTTTTTCTCCTATTCAGAAACTTCTATTTCCACTAATTTCAGGCATTAAAGTGAGTCTAAACACACTTGTTTTTGTTCCAAAAGGGATCATTTACATGAAATAGTCAATTGCAGTCAAAAAATTAAACATTAAAAAATTTCCATTTCTGTCCATCTGGAGAAATTTCGACAGGTCACGGGTCATCGTTTTTCATCAGAAAATTGATTTTTTTGACTGTAGAAAAATTGATTCAAAATGTCATTTGGAATGTGCCTCATGTTGAATAACTACTTTTTAAAGCCTCAATGTGACCAAAATTGCCATTATTACAGACTTTTTCTCCTATTCAGAAGCTTCTATTTCGACCAATTTCAGTCATTAAAGTGAGTCTAAACACACTTATTTTTGTTCCAAAAGTGATAATTTACATGGAATAGTCATTTGCAGTCAAAAAATTAAACAATAAAAATTTCGATTTCTGAACATCTGGAGAAATTTCGACAGGTCACGGGTCATCGTTTTTCATCAGAAAATTGATTTTTTGGACTGTAAAAAAATTGATTTAAAATGTCATTTGGATTGTGCCTCATGTTGAATAACTACTTTTTGAAACCTCAATGTGACCAAAAGTGCCATTATTGCAGACTTTTTCTCCTATTCAGAAGCTTCTATTTCGAACAATTTCAGGCATTAAAGTGACTCTAAACACACTTATTTTAGTTCCAAAAGTGATAATTTACATGGAATAGTCATTTGCAGTCAAAAAATTCAACATTAAAACATTTCCATTTCTGACCATCTGGAGAAATTTCGATAGGTCACGGGTCATCCTTTTTCATCAGAAAATTGATTTTCTGGACTGTAGAAAAATTGATTCAAAATATCATTTGGACTGTGCCTCATGTTGAATAACTACTTTTTGAAGCCTCAAGGTGACCCAAATTGCCATTTTTACGGACATTTTCTCCTACTCAGAAGCTTCTTTTTCGACCAATTTCAGGCATTAAACTGACTCTTAACACACTTGTTTTTGTTCCAAAAGTGATAATTTACATGGAATAGTCATTTGCAGTCAAAAAATTAAACAATAAAAATTTCGATTTCTGACCATCTGGAGAAATTTCGACAGGTCACGGGTCATCGTTTTTGATCAGAAAATTGATTTTTTGGACTGTAGAAAAATTGATTCAAAATGTCATTTGGATTGTGCCTCATGTTGAATAACTACTTTTTGAAACCTCAATGTGACCAAAATTGCCATTATTGCAGACTTTTTCTCCTATTCAGAAGCTTCTATTTCCACTAATTTCAGGCATTAAAGTGAGTCTAAACACACTTGTTTTTGTTCCAAAAGTGATAATTTACATGGAATAGTCAATTGCAGTCAAAAAATTAAACATTAAAAAATTTCCATTTCTGACCATCTGGAGAAATTTCGACAGGTCACGGGTCATCGTTTTTCATCAGAAAATTGATTTTTTGGACTGTAGAAAAATTGATTCAAAATGTCATTTGGAATGTGCCTCATGTTGAATAACTACTTTTTAAAGCCTCAATGTGACCAAAATTGCCATTATTACAGACTTTTTCTCCTATTCAGAAGCTTCTATTTCGACCAATTTCAGTCATTAAAGTGAGTCTAAACACACTTATTTTTGTTCCAAAAGTGATAATTTACATGGAATAGTCATTTGCAGTCAAAAAATTAAACAATAAAAATTTCGATTTCTGACCATCTGGAGAAATTTCGACAGGTCACGGGTCATCGTTTTTCATCAGAAAATAGATTTTTTGGACTGTAGAAAAATTGATTCAAAATGTCATTTTGAATGTGCCTCATGTTGAATAACTACTTTTTAAAGCCTCAATGTGACCAAAATTGCCATTATTACAGACTTTTTCTCCAATTCAGAAGCTTTTATTTCAACCAATTTCAGGCATTAACGTGACTCTAAAAACACTTGTTTTTGTTCCAAAAGTGATAATTTACATGGAATAGTCATTTGCAGTCAAAATATTAAACATTAAAACATTTCCATTTCTGACCATCTGGAGAAATTTCGACAGGTCACGGGTCATCCTTTTTCATCAGAAAATAGATTTTCTGGACTGTAGAAAAATTGATTCAAAATGTCATTTGGAATGTGCCTCATGTTGAATAACTACTTTTTGAAGCCTCAATGTGACCAAAATTGCCATTTTTACTTACATTTTCTCCTACTCAGAAGCTTCTTTTTCGACCAATTTCAGGCATTAAACTGACTCTAAAACACTTGTTTTTGTTCCAAAAGTGATAATTTACATGGAATAGTCATTTGCAGTCAAAAAATTAAACAATACAAATTTCGATTTCTGACCATCTGGAGAAATTTCGACAGGTCACGGGTCATCGTTTTTCATCAGAAAATTGATTTTTTGGACTGTAAAAAAATTGATTTAAAATGTCATTTGGATTGTGCCTCATGTTGAATAACTACTTTTTAAAGCCTCAATGTTACCAAAATTGCCATTATTACAGACTTTTTCTCCTATTCAGAAGCTTCTATTTCGACCAATTTCAGTCATTAAAGTGAGTCTAAACACACTTATTTTTGTTCCAAAAGTGATAATTTACATGGAATAGTCATTTGCAGTCAAAAAATTAAACAATACAAATTTCGATTTCTGACCATCTGGAGAAATTTCGACAGGTCACGGGTCATCGTTTTTGATCAGAATATTGATTTTTTGGACTGTAGAAAAATTGATTCAAAATGTCATTTGGATTGTGCCTCATGTTGAATAACTACTTTTTGAAACCTCAATGTGACCAAAATTGCCATTATTGCAGACTTTTTCTCCTATTCAGAAGCTTCTATTTCCACTAATTTCAGTCATTAAAGTGAGTCTAAACACACTTATTTTTGTTCCAAAAGTGATAATTTACATGGAATAGTCATTTGCAGTCAAAAAATTAAACAATAAAAATTTCGATTTCTGAACATCTGGAGAAATTTCGACAGGTCACGGGTCATCGTTTTTCATCAGAAAATTGATTTTTTGGACTGTAAAAAAATTGATTTAAAATGTCATTTGGATTGTGCCTCATGTTGAATAACTACTTTTTGAAACCTCAATGTGACCAAAAGTGCCATTATTGCAGACTTTTTCTCCTATTCAGAAGCTTCTATTTCGAACAATTTCAGGCATTAAAGTGACTCTAAACCCACTTATTTTAGTTCCAAAAGTGATAATTTACGTGGAATAGTCATTTGCAGTCAAAAAATTAAACATTAAAACATTTCCATTTCTGACCATCTGGAGAAATTTCGATAGGTCACGGGTCATCCTTTTTCATCAGAAAATTGATTTTCTGGACTGTAGAAAAATTGATTCAAAATATCATTTGGACTGTGCCTCATGTTGAATAACTACTTTTTGAAGCCTCAAGGTGACCCAAATTGCCATTTTTACGGACATTTTCTCCTACTCAGAAGCTTCTTTTTCGACCAATTTCAGGCATTAAACTGACTCTTAACACACTTGTTTTTGTTCCAAAAGTGATAATTTACATGGAATAGTCATTTGCAGTCAAAAAATTAAACAATAAAAATTTCGATTTCTGACCATCTGGAGAAATTTCGACAGGTCACGGGTCATCGTTTTTGATCAGAAAATTGATTTTTTGGACTGTAGAAAAATTGATTCAAAATGTCATTTGGATTGTGCCTCATGTTGAATAACTACTTTTTGAAACCTCAATGTGACCAAAATTGCCATTATTGCAGACTTTTTCTCCTATTCAGAAGCTTCTATTTCCACTAATTTCAGGCATTAAAGTGAGTCTAAACACACTTGTTTTTGTTCCAAAAGTGATAATTTACATGGAATAGTCAATTGCAGTCAAAAAATTAAACATTAAAACATTTCCATTTCTGACCATCTGGAGAAATTTCGATAGGTCACGGGTCATCCTTTTTCATCAGAAAATTGATTTTCTGGACTGTAGAAAAATTGATTCAAAATATCATTTGGACTGTGCCTCATGTTGAATAACTACTTTTTGAAGCCTCAAGGTGACCCAAATTGCCATTTTTACGGACATTTTCTCCTACTCAGAAGCTTCTTTTTCGACCAATTTCAGGCATTAAACTGACTCTTAACACACTTGTTTTTGTTCCAAAAGTGATAATTTACATGGAATAGTCATTTGCAGTCAAAAAATTAAACAATAAAAATTTCGATTTCTGACCATCTGGAGAAATTTCGACAGGTCACGGGTCATCGTTTTTGATCAGAAAATTGATTTTTTGGACTGTAGAAAAATTGATTCAAAATGTCATTTGGATTGTGCCTCATGTTGAATAACTACTTTTTGAAACCTCAATGTGACCAAAATTGCCATTATTGCAGACTTTTTCTCCTATTCAGAAACTTCTATTTCCACTAATTTCAGGCATTAAAGTGAGTCTAAACACACTTGTTTTTGTTCCAAAAGGGATCATTTACATGAAATAGTCAATTGCAGTCAAAAAATTAAACATTAAAAAATTTCCATTTCTGACCATCTGGAGAAATTTCGACAGGTCACGGGTCATCGTTTTTCATCAGAAAATTGATTTTTTTGACTGTAGAAAAATTGATTCAAAATGTCATTTGGAATGTGCCTCATGTTGAATAACTACTTTTTAAAGCCTCAATGTGACCAAAATTGCCATTATTACAGACTTTTTCTCCTATTCAGAAGCTTCTATTTCGACCAATTTCAGTCATTAAAGTGAGTCTAAACACACTTATTTTTGTTCCAAAAGTGATAATTTACATGGAATAGTCATTTGCAGTCAAAAAATTAAACAATAAAAATTTCGATTTCTGAACATCTGGAGAAATTTCGACAGGTCACGGGTCATCGTTTTTCATCAGAAAATTGATTTTTTGGACTGTAAAAAAATTGATTTAAAATGTCATTTGGATTGTGCCTCATGTTGAATAACTACTTTTTGAAACCTCAATGTGACCAAAAGTGCCATTATTGCAGACTTTTTCTCCTATTCAGAAGCTTCTATTTCGAACAATTTCAGGCATTAAAGTGACTCTAAACACACTTATTTTAGTTCCAAAAGTGATAATTTACATGGAATAGTCATTTGCAGTCAAAAAATTAAACATTAAAACATTTCCATTTCTGACCATCTGGAGAAATTTCGATAGGTCACGGGTCATCCTTTTTCATCAGAAAACTTGATTTTCTGGACTGTAGAAAAATTGATTCAAAATATCATTTGGACTGTGCCTCATGTTGAATAACTACTTTTTGAAGCCTCAAGGTGACCCAAATTGCCATTTTTACGGACATTTTCTCCTACTCAGAAGCTTCTTTTTCGACCAATTTCAGGCATTAAACTGACTCTTAACACACTTGTTTTTGTTCCAAAAGTGATAATTTACATGGAATAGTCATTTGCAGTCAAAAAATTAAACAATAAAAATTTCGATTTCTGACCATCTGGAGAAATTTCGACAGGTCACGGGTCATCGTTTTTGATCAGAAAATTGATTTTTTGGACTGTAGAAAAATTGATTCAAAATGTCATTTGGATTGTGCCTCATGTTGAATAACTACTTTTTGAAACCTCAATGTGACCAAAATTGCCATTATTGCAGACTTTTTCTCCTATTCAGAAGCTTCTATTTCCACTAATTTCAGGCATTAAAGTGAGTCTAAACACACTTGTTTTTGTTCCAAAAGTGATAATTTACATGGAATAGTCAATTGCAGTCAAAAAATTAAACATTAAAAAATTTCCATTTCTGACCATCTGGAGAAATTTCGACAGGTCACGGGTCATCGTTTTTCATCAGAAAATTGATTTTTTGGACTGTAGAAAAATTGATTCAAAATGTCATTTGGAATGTGCCTCATGTTGAATAACTACTTTTTAAAGCCTCAATGTGACCAAAATTGCCATTATTACAGACTTTTTCTCCTATTCAGAAGCTTCTATTTCGACCAATTTCAGTCATTAAAGTGAGTCTAAACACACTTATTTTTGTTCCAAAAGTGATAATTTACATGGAATAGTCATTTGCAGTCAAAAAATTAAACAATAAAAATTTCGATTTCTGAACATCTGGAGAAATTTCGACAGGTCACGGGTCATCGTTTTTCATCAGAAAATTGATTTTTTGGACTGTAAAAAAATTGATTTAAAATGTCATTTGGATTGTGCCTCATGTTGAATAACTAATTTTTGAAACCTCAATGTGACCAAAAGTGCCATTATTGCAGACTTTTTCTCCTATTCAGAAGCTTCTATTTCAAACAATTTCAGGCATTAAAGTGACTCTAAACACACTTATTTTAGTTCCAAAAGTGATAATTTACATGGAATAGTCATTTGCAGTCAAAAAATTAAACATTAAAACATTTCCATTTCTGACCATCTGGAGAAATTTCGATAGGTCACGGGTCATCCTTTTTCATCAGAAAATTGATTTTCTGGACTGTAGAAAAATTGATTCAAAATATCATTTGGAATGTGCCTCATGTTGAATAACTACTTTTTGAAGCCTCAAGGTGACCAAAATTGCCATTTTTACGGACATTTTCTCCTACTCAGAAGCTTCTTTTTCGACCAATTTCAGGCATTAAACTGACTCTAAACACACTTGTTTTTGTTCCGAAAGTGATAATTTACATGGAATAGTCATTTGCAGTCAAAAAATTAAACATTAAAACATTTCCATTTCTGACCATCTGGAGAAATTTCGATAGGTCACGGGTTATCCTTTTTCATCAGAAAATTGATTTTCTGGACTGTAGAAAAATTGATTCAAAATATCATTTGGACTGTGCCTCATGTTGAATAACTACTTTTTGAAGCCTCAAGGTGACCAAAATTGCCATTTTTACGGACATTTTCTCCTACTCAGAAGCTTCTTTTTCGACCAATTTCAGGCATTAAACTGACTCTAAACACACTTGTTTTTGTTCCAAAAGTGATAATTTACATGGAATAGTCATTTGCAGTCAAAAAATTAAACAATAAAAATTTCGATTTCTGACCATCTGGAGAAATTTCGACAGGTCACGGGTCATCGTTTTTCATCAGAAAATTGATTTTTTGGACTGTAGAAAAATTGATTCAAAATGTCATTTGGAATGTGCCTCATGTTGAATAACTACTTTTTAAAGCCTCAATGTGACCAAAATTGCCATTATTATAGACTTTTTCTCCTATTCAGAAGCTTTTATTTCGACCAATTTCAGGCATTAACGTGAGTCTAAAAACACTTGTTTTTGTTCCAAAAGTGATAATTTACATGGAATAGTCATTTGCAGTCAAAAAATTAAACATTAAAACATTTCCATTGCTGACCATCTGGAGAAATTTCGACAGGTCACGGGTCATCCTTTTTCATCAGAAAATTGATTTTCTGGACTGTAGAAAAATTGATTCAAAATGTCATTTGGAATGTGCCTCATGTTGAATAACTACTTTTTGAAGCCTCAATGTGACCAAAATTGCCATTTTTACGGACATTTTCTCCTACTCAGAAGCTTCTTTTTCGACTAATTTCAGGCATTAAAGTGAGTCTAAACACACTTGTTTTTGTTCCAAAAGTGATAATTTACATGGAATAGTCAATTGCAGTCAAAAAATTAAACAATAAAAATTTCGATTTCTGACCATTTGGAGAAATTTCGACAGGTCACGGGTCATCGTTTTTCATCAGAAAATTGATTTTTTGGACTGTAAAAAAATTTATTTAAAATGTCATTTGGATTGTACCTCATGTTGAATAACTACTTTTTGAAACCTCAATGTGACCAAAAGTGCCATTATTGCAGACTTTTTCTCCTATTCAGAAGCTTCTATTTCGAACAATTTCAGGCATTAAAGTGACTCTAAACATACTTATTTTAGTTCCAAAAGTGATAATTTACATGGAATAGTCATTTGCAGTCAAAAAATTAAACATTAAAACATTTCCATTTCTGACCATCTGGAGAAATTTCGACAGGTCACGGGTCATCCTTTTTCATCAGAAAATTGATTTTCTGGACTGTAGAAAAATTGATTCAAAATGTCATTTGGAATGTGCCTCATGTTGAATAACTACTTTTTGAAGCCTCAAGGTGACCAAAATTGCCATTTTTACTGACATTTTCTCCTACTCAGAAGCTTCTTTTTCGACCAATTTCAGGCATTAAACTGATTCTAAACACACTTGTTTTTGTTCCAAAAGTGATAATTTACATGGAATAGTCATTTGTAGTCAAAAAATTAAACAATAAAAATTTCGATATCTGACCATCTGGAGAAATTTCGACAGGTCACGGGTCATCGTTTTTCATCAGAAAATAGATTTTTTGGACTGTAGAAAAATTGATTCAAAATGTCATTTTGAATGTGCCTCATGTTGAATAACTACTTTTTAAAGCCTCAATGTGACCAAAATTGCCATTATTACAGACTTTTTCTCCTATTCAGAAGCTTCTATTTCAACCAATTTCAGGCATTAACGTGACTCTAAAAACACTTGTTTTTGTTCCAAAAGTGATAATTTACATGGAATAGTCATTTGCAGTCAAAATATTAAACATTAAAACATTTCCATTTCTGACCATCTGGAGAAATTTCGACAGGTCACGGGTCATCGTTTTTCATCAGAAAATTGATTTTTTGGACTGTAAAAAAATTGATTTAAAATGTCATTTGGATTGTGCCTCATGTTGAATAACTACTTTTTAAAGCCTCAATGTTACCAAAATTGCCATTATTACAGACTTTTTCTCCTATTCAGAAGCTTCTATTTCGACCAATTTCAGTCATTAAAGTGAGTCTAAACACACTTATTTTTGTTCCAAAAGTGATAATTTACATGGAATAGTCATTTGCAGTCAAAAAATTAAACAATACAAATTTCGATTTCTGACCATCTGGAGAAATTTCGACAGGTCACGGGTCATCGTTTTTGATCAGAATATTGATTTTTTGGACTGTAGAAAAATTGATTCAAAATGTCATTTGGATTGTGCCTCATGTTGAATAACTACTTTTTGAAACCTCAATGTGACCAAAATTGCCATTATTGCAGACTTTTTCTCCTATTCAGAAGCTTCTATTTCCACTAATTTCAGGCATTAAAGTGAGTCTAAACACACTTGTTTTTGTTCCAAAAGGGATCATTTACATGGAATAGTCAATTGCAGTCAAAAAATTAAACATTAAAAAATTTCCATTTCTGACCATCTGGAGAAATTTCGACAGGTCACGGGTCATCGTTTTTCATCAGAAAATTGATTTTTTTGACTGTAGAAAAATTGATTCAAAATGTCATTTGGAATGTGCCTCATGTTGAATAACTACTTTTTAAAGCCTCAATGTGACCAAAATTGCCATTATTACAGACTTTTTCTCCTATTCAGAAGCTTCTATTTCGACCAATTTCAGTCATTAAAGTGAGTCTAAACACACTTATTTTTGTTCCAAAAGTGATAATTTACATGGAATAGTCATTTGCAGTCAAAAAATTAAACAATAAAAATTTCGATTTCTGAACATCTGGAGAAATTTCGACAGGTCACGGGTCATCGTTTTTCATCAGAAAATTGATTTTTTGGACTGTAAAAAAATTGATTTAAAATGTCATTTGGATTGTGCCTCATGTTGAATAACTACTTTTTGAAACCTCAATGTGACCAAAAGTGCCATTATTGCAGACTTTTTCTCCTATTCAGAAGCTTCTATTTCGAACAATTTCAGGCATTAAAGTGACTCTAAACACACTTATTTTAGTTCCAAAAGTGATAATTTACATGGAATAGTCATTTGCAGTCAAAAAATTAAACATTAAAACATTTCCATTTCTGACCATCTGGAGAAATTTCGATAGGTCACGGGTCATCCTTTTTCATCAGAAAATTGATTTTCTGGACTGTAGAAAAATTGATTCAAAATATCATTTGGACTGTGCCTCATGTTGAATAACTACTTTTTGAAGCCTCAAGGTGACCCAAATTGCCATTTTTACGGACATTTTCTCCTACTCAGAAGCTTCTTTTTCGACCAATTTCAGGCATTAAACTGACTCTTAACACACTTGTTTTTGTTCCAAAAGTGATAATTTACATGGAATAGTCATTTGCAGTCAAAAAATTAAACAATAAAAATTTCGATTTCTGACCATCTGGAGAAATTTGGACAGGTCACGGGTCATCGTTTTTGATCAGAAAATTGATTTTTTGGACTGTAGAAAAATTGATTCAAAATGTCATTTGGATTGTGCCTCATGTTGAATAACTACTTTTTGAAACCTCAATGTGACCAAAATTGCCATTATTGCAGACTTTTTCTCCTATTCAGAAGCTTCTATTTCCACTAATTTCAGGCATTAAAGTGAGTCTAAACACACTTGTTTTTGTTCCAAAAGTGATAATTTACATGGAATAGTCAATTGCAGTCAAAAAATTAAACATTAAAAAATTTCCGTTTCTGACCATCTGGAGAAATTTCGACAGGTCACGGGTCATCGTTTTTCATCAGAAAATTGATTTTTTGGACTGTAGAAAAATTGATTCAAAATGTCATTTGGAATGTGCCTCATGTTGAATAACTACTTTTTAAAGCCTCAATGTGACCAAAATTGCCATTATTACAGACTTTTTCTCCTATTCAGAAGCTTCTATTTCGACCAATTTCAGTCATTAAAGTGAGTCTAAACACACCTATTTTTGTTCCAAAAGTGATAATTTACATGGAATAGTCATTTGCAGTCAAAAAATTAAACAATAAAAATTTCGATTTCTGAACATCTGGAGAAATTTCGACAGGTCACGGGTCATTGTTTTTCATCAGAAAATTGATTTTTTGGACTGTAAAAAAATTGATTTAAAATGTCATTTGGATTGTGCCTCATGTTGAATAACTACTTTTTGAAACCTCAATGTGACCAAAAGTGCCATTATTGCAGACTTTTTCTCCTATTCAGAAGCTTCTATTTCGAACAATTTCAGGCATTAAAGTGACTCTAAACACACTTATTTTAGTTCCAAAAGTGATAATTTACATGGAATAGTCATTTGCAGTCAAAAAATTAAACATTAAAACATTTCCATTTCTGACCATCTGGAGAAATTTCGATAGGTCACGGGTTATCCTTTTTCATCAGAAAATTGATTTTCTGGACTGTAGAAAAATTGATTCAAAATATCATTTGGACTGTGCCTCATGTTGAATAACTACTTTTTGAAGCCTCAAGGTGACCAAATTTGCCATTTTTACGGACATTTTCTCCTACTCAGAAGCTTCTTTTTCGACCAATTTCAGGCATTAAACTGACTCTAAACACACTTGTTTTTGTTCCAAAAGTGATAATTTACATGGAATAGTCATTTGCAGTCAAAAAATTAAACAATAAAAATTTCGATTTCTGACCATCTGGAGAAATTTCGACAGGTCACGGGTCATCGTTTTTCATCAGAAAATTGATTTTTTGGACTGTAGAAAAATTGATTCAAAATGTCATTTGGAATGTGCCTCATGTTGAATAACTACTTTTTAAAGCCTCAATGTGACCAAAATTGCCATTATTATAGACTTTTTCTCCTATTCAGAAGCTTTTATTTCGACCAATTTCAGGCATTAACGTGAGTCTAAAAACACTTGTTTTTGTTCCAAAAGTGATAATTTACATGGAATAGTCATTTGCAGTCAAAAAATTAAACATTAAAACATTTCCATTGCTGACCATCTGGAGAAATTTCGACAGGTCACGGGTCATCCTTTTTCATCAGAAAATTGATTTTAAAATGTCATTTGGATTGTACCTCATGTTGAATAACTACTTTTTGAAACCTCAATGTGACCAAAAGTGCCATTATTGCAGACTTTTTCTCCTATTCAGAAGCTTCTATTTCGAACAATTTCAGGCATTAAAGTGACTCTAAACATACTTATTTTAGTTCCAAAAGTGATAATTTACATGGAATAGTCATTTGCAGTCAAAAAATTAAACATTAAAACATTTCCATTTCTGACCATCTGGAGAAATTTCGACAGGTCACGGGTCATCCTTTTTCATCAGAAAATTGATTTTCTGGACTGTAGAAAAATGTATTCAAAATGTCATTTGGAATGTGCCTCATGTTGAATAACTACTTTTTGAAGCCTCAAGGTGACCAAAATTGCCATTTTTACTGACATTTTCTCCTACTCAGAAGCTTCTTTTTCGACCAATTTCAGGCATTAAACTGATTCTAAACACACTTGTTTTTGTTCCAAAAGTGATAATTTACATGGAATAGTCATTTGTAGTCAAAAAATTAAACAATAAAAATTTCGATATCTGACCATCTGGAGAAATTTCGACAGGTCACGGGTCATCGTTTTTCATCAGAAAATAGATTTTTTGGACTGTAGAAAAATTGATTCAAAATGTCATTTTGAATGTGCCTCATGTTGAATAACTACTTTTTAAAGCCTCAATGTGACCAAAATTGCCATTATTACAGACTTTTTCTCCTATTCAGAAGCTTCTATTTCAACCAATTTCAGGCATTAACGTGACTCTAAAAACACTTGTTTTTGTTCCAAAAGTGATAATTTACATGGAATAGTCATTTGCAGTCAAAAAATTAAACATTAAAACATTTCCATTTCTGACCATCTGGAGAAATTTCGACAGGTCACGGGTCATCCTTTTTCATCAGAAAATTGATTTTCTGGACTGTAGAAAAATTGATTCAAAATGTCATTTGGAATGTGCCTCATGTTGAATAACTACTTTTTGAAGCCTCAAGGTGACCAAAATTGCCATTTTTACTGACATTTTCTCCTACTCAGAAGCTTCTTTTTCGACCAATTTCAGTCATTAAAGTGAGTCTAAACACACTTATTTTTGTTCCAAAAGTGATAATTTACATGGAATAGTCATTTGCAGTCAAAAAATTAAACAATACAAATTTCGATTTCTGACCATCTGGAGAAATTTCGACAGGTCACGGGTCATCGTTTTTGATCAGAATATTGATTTTTTGGACTGTAGAAAAATTGATTCAAAATGTCATTTGGATTGTGCCTCATGTTGAATAACTACTTTTTGAAACCTCAATGTGACCAAAATTGCCATTATTGCAGACTTTTTCTCCTATTCAGAAACTTCTATTTCCACTAATTTCAGGCATTAAAGTGAGTCTAAACACACTTGTTTTTGTTCCAAAAGGGATCATTTACATGGAATAGTCAATTGCAGTCAAAAAATTAAACATTAAAAAATTTCCATTTCTGACCATCTGGAGAAATTTCGACAGGTCACGGGTCATCGTTTTTCATCAGAAAATTGATTTTTTGGACTGTAGAAAAATTGATTCAAAATGTCATTTGGAATGTGCCTCATGTTGAATAACTACTTTTTAAAGCCTCAATGTGACCAAAATTGCCATTATTACAGACTTTTTCTCCTATTCAGAAGCTTCTATTTCGACCAATTTCAGTCATTAAAGTGAGTCTAAACACACTTATTTTTGTTCCAAAAGTGATAATTTACATGGAATAGTCATTTGCAGTCAAAAAATTAAACAATAAAAATTTCGATTTCTGAACATCTGGAGAAATTTCGACAGGTCACGGGTCATCGTTTTTCATCAGAAAATTGATTTTTTGGACTGTAAAAAAATTGATTTAAAATGTCATTTGGATTGTGCCTCATGTTGAATAACTACTTTTTGAAACCTCAATGTGACCAAAAGTGCCATTATTGCAGACTTTTTCTCCTATTCAGAAGCTTCTATTTCGAACAATTTCAGGCATTAAAGTGACTCTAAACACACTTATTTTAGTTCCAAAAGTGATAATTTACATGGAATAGTCATTTGCAGTCAAAAAATTAAACATTAAAACATTTCCATTTCTGACCATCTGGAGAAATTTCGATAGGTCACGGGTCATCCTTTTTCATCAGAAAATTGATTTTCTGGACTGTAGAAAAATTGATTCAAAATATCATTTGGACTGTGCCTCATGTTGAATAACTACTTTTTGAAGCCTCAAGGTGACCCAAATTGCCATTTTTACGGACATTTTCTCCTACTCAGAAGCTTCTTTTTCGACCAATTTCAGGCATTAAACTGACTCTTAACACACTTGTTTTTGTTCCAAAAGTGATAATTTACATGGAATAGTCATTTGCAGTCAAAAAATTAAACAATAAAAATTTCGATTTCTGACCATCTGGAGAAATTTCGACAGGTCACGGGTCATCGTTTTTGATCAGAAAATTGATTTTTTGGACTGTAGAAAAATTGATTCAAAATGTCATTTGGATTGTGCCTCATGTTGAATAACTACTTTTTGAAACCTCAATGTGACCAAAATTGCCATTATTGCAGACTTTTTCTCCTATTCAGAAGCTTCTATTTCCACTAATTTCAGGCATTAAAGTGAGTCTAAACACACTTGTTTTTGTTCCAAAAGTGATAATTTACATGGAATAGTCAATTGCAGTCAAAAAATTAAACATTAAAAAATTTCCATTTCTGACCATCTGGAGAAATTTCGACAGGTCACGGGTCATCGTTTTTCATCAGAAAATTGATTTTTTGGACTGTAGAAAAATTGATTCAAAATGTCATTTGGAATGTGCCTCATGTTGAATAACTACTTTTTAAAGCCTCAATGTGACCAAAATTGCCATTATTACAGACTTTTTCTCCTATTCAGAAGCTTCTATTTCGACCAATTTCAGTCATTAAAGTGAGTCTAAACACACTTATTTTTGTTCCAAAAGTGATAATTTACATGGAATAGTCATTTGCAGTCAAAAAATTAAACAATAAAAATTTCGATTTCTGAACATCTGGAGAAATTTCGACAGGTCACGGGTCATCGTTTTTCATCAGAAAATTGATTTTTTGGACTGTAAAAAAATTGATTTAAAATGTCATTTGGATTGTGCCTCATGTTGAATAACTAATTTTTGAAACCTCAATGTGACCAAAAGTGCCATTATTGCAGACTTTTTCTCCTATTCAGAAGCTTCTATTTCAAACAATTTCAGGCATTAAAGTGACTCTAAACACACTTATTTTAGTTCCAAAAGTGATAATTTACATGGAATAGTCATTTGCAGTCAAAAAATTAAACATTAAAACATTTCCATTTCTGACCATCTGGAGAAATTTCGATAGGTCACGGGTCATCCTTTTTCATCAGAAAATTGATTTTCTGGACTGTAGAAAAATTGATTCAAAATATCATTTGGAATGTGCCTCATGTTGAATAACTACTTTTTGAAGCCTCAAGGTGACCCAAATTGCCATTTTTACGGACATTTTCTCCTACTCAGAAGCTTCTTTTTCGACCAATTTCAGGCATTAAACTGACTCTAAACACACTTGTTTTTGTTCCAAAAGTGATAATTTACATGGAATAGTCATTTGCAGTCAAAAAATTAAACATTAAAACATTTCCATTTCTGACCATCTGGAGAAATTTCGATAGGTCACGGGTTATCCTTTTTCATCAGAAAATTGATTTTCTGGACTGTAGAAAAATTGATTCAAAATATCATTTGGACTGTGCCTCATGTTGAATAACTACTTTTTGAAGCCTCAAGGTGACCAAAATTGCCATTTTTACGGACATTTTCTCCTACTCAGAAGCTTCTTTTTCGACCAATTTCAGGCATTAAACTGACTCTAAACACACTTGTTTTTGTTCCAAAAGTGATAATTTACATGGAATAGTCATTTGCAGTCAAAAAATTAAACAATAAAAATTTCGATTTCTGACCATCTGGAGAAATTTCGACAGGTCACGGGTCATCGTTTTTCATCAGAAAATTGATTTTTTGGACTGTAGAAAAATTGATTCAAAATGTCATTTGGAATGTGCCTCATGTTGAATAACTACTTTTTAAAGCCTCAATGTGACCAAAATTGCCATTATTATAGACTTTTTCTCCTATTCAGAAGCTTTTATTTCGACCAATTTCAGGCATTAACGTGAGTCTAAAAACACTTGTTTTTGTTCCAAAAGTGATAATTTACATGGAATAGTCATTTGCAGTCAAAAAATTAAACATTAAAACATTTCCATTGCTGACCATCTGGAGAAATTTCGACAGGTCACGGGTCATCCTTTTTCATCAGAAAATTGATTTTCTGGACTGTAGAAAAATTGATTCAAAATGTCATTTGGAATGTGCCTCATGTTGAATAACTACTTTTTGAAGCCTCAATGTGACCAAAATTGCCATTTTTACGGACATTTTCTCCTACTCAGAAGCTTCTTTTTCGACTAATTTCAGGCATTAAAGTGAGTCTAAACACACTTGTTTTTGTTCCAAAAGTGATAATTTACATGGAATAGTCAATTGCAGTCAAAAAATTAAACAATAAAAATTTCGATTTCTGACCATTTGGAGAAATTTCGACAGGTCACGGGTCATCGTTTTTCATCAGAAAATTGATTTTTTGGACTGTAAAAAAATTTATTTAAAATGTCATTTGGATTGTACCTCATGTTGAATAACTACTTTTTGAAACCTCAATGTGACCAAAAGTGCCATTATTGCAGACTTTTTCTCCTATTCAGAAGCTTCTATTTCGAACAATTTCAGGCATTAAAGTGACTCTAAACATACTTATTTTAGTTCCAAAAGTGATAATTTACATGGAATAGTCATTTGCAGTCAAAAAATTAAACATTAAAACATTTCCATTTCTGACCATCTGGAGAAATTTCGACAGGTCACGGGTCATCCTTTTTCATCAGAAAATTGATTTTCTGGACTGTAGAAAAATTTATTCAAAATGTCATTTGGAATGTGCCTCATGTTGAATAACTACTTTTTGAAGCCTCAAGGTGACCAAAATTGCCATTTTTACTGACATTTTCTCCTACTCAGAAGCTTCTTTTTCGACCAATTTCAGGCATTAAACTGATTCTAAACACACTTGTTTTTGTTCCAAAAGTGATAATTTACATGGAATAGTCATTTGTAGTCAAAAAATTAAACAATAAAAATTTCGATATCTGACCATCTGGAGAAATTTCGACAGGTCACGGGTCATCGTTTTTCATCAGAAAATAGATTTTTTGGACTGTAGAAAAATTGATTCAAAATGTCATTTTGAATGTGCCTCATGTTGAATAACTACTTTTTAAAGCCTCAATGTGACCAAAATTGCCATTATTACAGACTTTTTCTCCTATTCAGAAGCTTCTATTTCAACCAATTTCAGGCATTAACGTGACTCTAAAAACACTTGTTTTTGTTCCAAAAGTGATAATTTACATGGAATAGTCATTTGCAGTCAAAATATTAAACATTAAAACATTTCCATTTCTGACCATCTGGAGAAATTTCGACAGGTCACGGGTCATCGTTTTTCATCAGAAAATTGATTTTTTGGACTGTAAAAAAATTGATTTAAAATGTCATTTGGATTGTGCCTCATGTTGAATAACTACTTTTTAAAGCCTCAATGTTACCAAAATTGCCATTATTACAGACTTTTTCTCCTATTCAGAAGCTTCTATTTCGACCAATTTCAGTCATTAAAGTGAGTCTAAACACACTTATTTTTGTTCCAAAAGTGATAATTTACATGGAATAGTCATTTGCAGTCAAAAAATTAAACAATACAAATTTCGATTTCTGACCATCTGGAGAAATTTCGACAGGTCACGGGTCATCGTTTTTGATCAGAATATTGATTTTTTGGACTGTAGAAAAATTGATTCAAAATGTCATTTGGATTGTGCCTCATGTTGAATAACTACTTTTTGAAACCTCAATGTGACCAAAATTGCCATTATTGCAGACTTTTTCTCCTATTCAGAAGCTTCTATTTCCACTAATTTCAGGCATTAAAGTGAGTCTAAACACACTTGTTTTTGTTCCAAAAGGGATCATTTACATGGAATAGTCAATTGCAGTCAAAAAATTAAACATTAAAAAATTTCCATTTCTGACCATCTGGAGAAATTTCGACAGGTCACGGGTCATCGTTTTTCATCAGAAAATTGATTTTTTGGACTGTAGAAAAATTGATTCAAAATGTCATTTGGAATGTGCCTCATGTTGAATAACTACTTTTTAAAGCCTCAATGTGACCAAAATTGCCATTATTACAGACTTTTTCTCCTATTCAGAAGCTTCTATTTCGACCAATTTCAGTCATTAAAGTGAGTCTAAACACACTTATTTTTGTTCCAAAAGTGATAATTTACATGGAATAGTCATTTGCAGTCAAAAAATTAAACAATAAAAATTTCGATTTCTGAACATCTGGAGAAATTTCGACAGGTCACGGGTCATCGTTTTTCATCAGAAAATTGATTTTTTGGACTGTAAAAAAATTGATTTAAAATGTCATTTGGATTGTGCCTCATGTTGAATAACTACTTTTTGAAACCTCAATGTGACCAAAAGTGCCATTATTGCAGACTTTTTCTCCTATTCAGAAGCTTCTATTTCGAACAATTTCAGGCATTAAAGTGACTCTAAACACACTTATTTTAGTTCCAAAAGTGATAATTTACATGGAATAGTCATTTGCAGTCAAAAAATTAAACATTAAAACATTTCCATTTCTGACCATCTGGAGAAATTTCGATAGGTCACGGGTCATCCTTTTTCATCAGAAAATTGATTTTCTGGACTGTAGAAAAATTGATTCAAAATATCATTTGGACTGTGCCTCATGTTGAATAACTACTTTTTGAAGCCTCAAGGTGACCCAAATTCCCATTTTCACGGACATTTTCTCCTACTCAGAAGCTTCTTTTTCGACCAATTTCAGGCATTAAACTGACTCTTAACACACTTGTTTTTGTTCCAAAAGTGATAATTTACATGGAATAGTCATTTGCAGTCAAAAAATTAAACAATAAAAATTTCGATTTCTGACCATCTGGAGAAATTTCGACAGGTCACGGGTCATCGTTTTTGATCAGAAAATTGATTTTTTGGACTGTAGAAAAATTGATTCAAAATGTCATTTGGATTGTGCCTCATGTTGAATAACTACTTTTTGAAACCTCAATGTGACCAAAATTGCCATTATTGCAGACTTTTTCTCCTATTCAGAAGCTTCTATTTCCACTAATTTCAGGCATTAAAGTGAGTCTAAACACACTTGTTTTTGTTCCAAAAGTGATAATTTACATGGAATAGTCAATTGCAGTCAAAAAATTAAACATTAAAAAATTTCCATTTCTGACCATCTGGAGAAATTTCGACAGGTCACGGGTCATCGTTTTTCATCAGAAAATTGATTTTTTGGACTGTAGAAAAATTGATTCAAAATGTCATTTGGAATGTGCCTCATGTTGAATAACTACTTTTTAAAGCCTCAATGTGACCAAAATTGCCATTATTACAGACTTTTTCTCCTATTCAGAAGCTTCTATTTCGACCAATTTCAGTCATTAAAGTGAGTCTAAACACACTTATTTTTGTTCCAAAAGTGATAATTTACATGGAATAGTCATTTGCAGTCAAAAAATTAAACAATAAAAATTTCGATTTCTGAACATCTGGAGAAATTTCGACAGGTCACGGGTCATTGTTTTTCATCAGAAAATTGATTTTTTGGACTGTAAAAAAATTGATTTAAAATGTCATTTGGATTGTGCCTCATGTTGAATAACTACTTTTTGAAACCTCAATGTGACCAAAAGTGCCATTATTGCAGACTTTTTCTCCTATTCAGAAGCTTCTATTTCGAACAATTTCAGGCATTAAAGTGACTCTAAACACACTTATTTTAGTTCCAAAAGTGATAATTTACATGGAATAGTCATTTGCAGTCAAAAAATTAAACATTAAAACATTTCCATTTCTGACCATCTGGAGAAATTTCGATAGGTCACGGGTTATCCTTTTTCATCAGAAAATTGATTTTCTGGACTGTAGAAAAATTGATTCAAAATATCATTTGGACTGTGCCTCATGTTGAATAACTACTTTTTGAAGCCTCAAGGTGACCAAAATTGCCATTTTTACGGACATTTTCTCCTACTCAGAAGCTTCTTTTTCGACCAATTTCAGGCATTAAACTGACTCTAAACACACTTGTTTTTGTTCCAAAAGTGATAATTTACATGGAATAGTCATTTGCAGTCAAAAAATTAAACAATAAAAATTTCGATTTCTGACCATCTGGAGAAATTTCGACAGGTCACGGGTCATCGTTTTTCATCAGAAAATAGATTTTTTGGACTGTAGAAAAATTGATTCAAAATGTCATTTGGAATGTGCCTCATGTTGAATAACTACTTTTTAAAGCCTCAATGTGACCAAAATTGCCATTATTATAGACTTTTTCTCCTATTCAGAAGCTTTTATTTCGACCAATTTCAGGCATTAACGTGAGTCTAAAAACACTTGTTTTTGTTCCAAAAGTGATAATTTACATGGAATAGTCATTTGCAGTCAAAAAATTAAACATTAAAACATTTCCATTGCTGACCATCTGGAGAAATTTCGACAGGTCACGGGTCATCCTTTTTCATCAGAAAATTGATTTTAAAATGTCATTTGGATTGTACCTCATGTTGAATAACTACTTTTTGAAACCTCAATGTGACCAAAAGTGCCATTATTGCAGACTTTTTCTCCTATTCAGAAGCTTCTATTTCGAACAATTTCAGGCATTAAAGTGACTCTAAACATACTTATTTTAGTTCCAAAAGTGATAATTTACATGGAATAGTCATTTGCAGTCAAAAAATTAAACATTAAAACATTTCCATTTCTGACCATCTGGAGAAATTTCGACAGGTCACGGGTCATCGTTTTTCATCAGAAAATAGATTTTTTGGACTGTAGAAAAATTGATTCAAAATGTCATTTTGAATGTGCCTCATGTTGAATAACTACTTTTTAAAGCCTCAATGTGACCAAAATTGCCATTATTACAGACTTTTTCTCCTATTCAGAAGCTTCTATTTCAACCAATTTCAGGCATTAACGTGACTCTAAAAACACTTGTTTTTGTTCCAAAAGTGATAATTTACATGGAATAGTCATTTGCAGTCAAAATATTAAACATTAAAACATTTCCATTTCTGACCATCTGGAGAAATTTCGACAGGTCACGGGTCATCGTTTTTCATCAGAAAATTGATTTTTTGGACTGTAAAAAAATTGATTTAAAATGTCATTTGGATTGTGCCTCATGTTGAATAACTACTTTTTAAAGCCTCAATGTTACCAAAATTGCCATTATTACAGACTTTTTCTCCTATTCAGAAGCTTCTATTTCGACCAATTTCAGTCATTAAAGTGAGTCTAAACACACTTATTTTTGTTCCAAAAGTGATAATTTACATGGAATAGTCATTTGCAGTCAAAAAATTAAACAATACAAATTTCGATTTCTGACCATCTGGAGAAATTTCGACAGGTCACGGGTCATCGTTTTTGATCAGAATATTGATTTTTTGGACTGTAGAAAAATTGATTCAAAATGTCATTTGGATTGTGCCTCATGTTGAATAACTACTTTTTGAAACCTCAATGTGACCAAAATTGCCATTATTGCAGACTTTTTCTCCTATTCAGAAGCTTCTATTTCCACTAATTTCAGGCATTAAAGTGAGTCTAAACACACTTGTTTTTGTTCCAAAAGGGATCATTTACATGGAATAGTCAATTGCAGTCAAAAAATTAAACATTAAAAAATTTCCATTTCTGACCATCTGGAGAAATTTCGACAGGTCACGGGTCATCGTTTTTCATCAGAAAATTGATTTTTTGGACTGTAGAAAAATTGATTCAAAATGTCATTTGGAATGTGCCTCATGTTGAATAACTACTTTTTAAAGCCTCAATGTGACCAAAATTGCCATTATTACAGACTTTTTCTCCTATTCAGAAGCTTCTATTTCGACCAATTTCAGTCATTAAAGTGAGTCTAAACACACTTATTTTTGTTCCAAAAGTGAAAATTTACATGGAATAGTCATTTGCAGTCAAAAAATTAAACAATAAAAATTTCGATTTCTGAACATCTGGAGAAATTTCGACAGGTCACGGGTCATCGTTTTTCATCAGAAAATTGATTTTTTGGACTGTAAAAAAATTGATTTAAAATGTCATTTGGATTGTGCCTCATGTTGAATAACTACTTTTTGAAACCTCAATGTGACCAAAAGTGCCATTATTGCAGACTTTTTCTCCTATTCAGAAGCTTCTATTTCGAACAATTTCAGGCATTAAAGTGACTCTAAACACACTTATTTTAGTTCCAAAAGTGATAATTTACATGGAATAGTCATTTGCAGTCAAAAAATTAAACATTAAAACATTTCCATTTCTGACCATCTGGAGAAATTTCGATAGGTCACGGGTCATCCTTTTTCATCAGAAAATTGATTTTCTGGACTGTAGAAAAATTGATTCAAAATATCATTTGGACTGTGCCTCATGTTGAATAACTACTTTTTGAAGCCTCAAGGTGACCCAAATTGCCATTTTTACGGACATTTTCTCCTACTCAGAAGCTTCTTTTTCGACCAATTTCAGGCATTAAACTGACTCTTAACACACTTGTTTTTGTTCCAAAAGTGATAATTTACATGGAATAGTCATTTGCAGTCAAAAAATTAAACAATAAAAATTTCGATTTCTGACCATCTGGAGAAATTTCGACAGGTCACGGGTCATCGTTTTTGATCAGAAAATTGATTTTTTGGACTGTAGAAAAATTGATTCAAAATGTCAGTTGGATTGTGCCTCATGTTGAATAACTACTTTTTGAAACCTCAATGTGACCAAAATTGCCATTATTGCAGACTTTTTCTCCTATTCAGAAGCTTCTATTTCCACTAATTTCAGGCATTAAAGTGAGTCTAAACACACTTGTTTTTGTTCCAAAAGTGATAATTTACATGGAATAGTCAATTGCAGTCAAAAAATTAAACATTAAAAAATTTCCATTTCTGACCATCTGGAGAAATTTCGACAGGTCACGGGTCATCGTTTTTCATCAGAAAATTGATTTTTTGGACTGTAGAAAAATTGATTCAAAATGTCATTTGGAATGTGCCTCATGTTGAATAACTACTTTTTAAAGCCTCAATGTGACCAAAATTGCCATTATTACAGACTTTTTCTCCTATTCAGAAGCTTCTATTTCGACCAATTTCAGTCATTAAAGTGAGTCTAAACACACTTATTTTTGTTCCAAAAGTGATAATTTACATGGAATAGTCATTTGCAGTCAAAAAATTAAACAATAAAAATTTCGATTTCTGAACATCTGGAGAAATTTCGACAGGTCACGGGTCATCGTTTTTCATCAGAAAATTGATTTTTTGGACTGTAAAAAAATTGATTTAAAATGTCATTTGGATTGTGCCTCATGTTGAATAACTACTTTTTGAAACCTCAATGTGACCAAAAGTGCCATTATTGCAGACTTTTTCTCCTATTCAGAAGCTTCTATTTCGAACAATTTCAGGCATTAAAGTGACTCTAAACCCACTTATTTTAGTTCCAAAAGTGATAATTTACATGGAATAGTCATTTGCAGTCAAAAAATTAAACATTAAAACATTTCCATTTCTGACCATCTGGAGAAATTTCGATAGGTCACGGGTTATCCTTTTTCATCAGAAAATTGATTTTCTGGACTGTAGAAAAATTGATTCAAAATATCATTTGGACTGTGCCTCATGTTGAATAACTACTTTTTGAAGCCTCAAGGTGACCAAAATTGCCATTTTTACGGACATTTTCTCCTACTCAGAAGCTTCTTTTTCGACCAATTTCAGGCATTAAACTGACTCTAAACACACTTGTTTTTGTTCCAAAAGTGATAATTTACATGGAATAGTCATTTGCAGTCAAAAAATTAAACAATAAAAATTTCGATTTCTGACCATCTGGAGAAATTTCGACAGGTCACGGGTCATCGTTTTTCATCAGAAAATTGATTTTTTGGACTGTAGAAAAATTGATTCAAAATGTCATTTGGAATGTGCCTCATGTTGAATAACTAATTTTTAAAGCCTCAATGTGACCAAAATTGCCATTATTATAGACTTTTTCTCCTATTCAGAAGCTTTTATTTCGACCAATTTCAGGCATTAACGTGAGTCTAAAAATACTTGTTTTTGTTCCAAAAGTGATAATTTACATGGAATAGTCATTTGCAGTCAAAAAATTAAACATTAAAACATTTCCATTGCTGACCATCTGGAGAAATTTCGACAGGTCACGGGTCATCCTTTTTCATCAGAAAATTGATTTTCTGGACTGTAGAAAAATTGATTCAAAATGTCATTTGGAATGTGCCTCATGTTGAATAACTACTTTTTGAAGCCTCAATGTGACCAAAATTGCCATTTGTACGGACATTTTCTCCTACTCAGAAGCTTCTTTTTCGACTAATTTCAGGCATTAAAGTGAGTCTAAACACACTTGTTTTTGTTCCAAAAGTGATAATTTACATGGAATAGTCAATTGCAGTCAAAAAATTAAACAATAAAAATTTCGATTTCTGACCATTTGGAGAAATTTCGACAGGTCACGGGTCATCGTTTTTCATCAGAAAATTGATTTTTTGGACTGTAGAAAAATTGATTCAAAATGTCATTTGGAATGTGCCTCATGTTGAATAACTACTTTTTAAAGCCTCAATGTGACCAAAAGTGCCATTATTATAGACTTTTTCTCCTATTCAGAAGCTTTTATTTCGACCAATTTCAGGCATTAACGTGACTCTAAAAACACTTGTTTTTGTTCCAAAAGTGATAATTTACATGGAATATTCATTTGCAGTCAAAAAATTAAACATTAAAACATTTCCATTGCTGACCATCTGGAGAAATTTCGACAGGTCACGGGTCATCCTTTTTCATCAGAAAATTGATTTTCTGGACTGTAGAAAAATTGATTCAAAATTTCATTTGGAATGTGCCTCATGTTGAATAACTACTTTTTGAAGCCTCAAGGTGACCAAAATTGCCATTTTTACTGACATTTTCTCCTACTCAGAAGCTTCTTTTTCGACCAATTTCAGGCATTAAACTGATTCTAAACACACTTGTTTTTGTTCCAAAAGTGATAATTTACATGGAATAGTCATTTGCAGTCAAAAAATTAAACAATAAAAATTTCAATATCTGACCATCTGGAGAAATTTCGACAGGTCACGGGTCATCGTTTTTCATCAGAAAATTGATTTTTTGGACTGTAGAAAAATTGATTCAAAATGTCATTTTGAATGTGCCTCATGTTGAATAACTACTTTTTAAAGCCTCAATGTGACCAAAATTGCCATTATTACAGACTTTTTCTCCTATTCAGAAGCTTCTATTTCGACCAATTTCAGGCATTAACGTGACTCTAAAAACACTTGTTTTTGTTCCAAAAGTGATAATTTACATGGAATAGTCATTTGCAGTCAAAATATTAAACATTAAAACATTTCCATTGCTGACCATCTGGAGAAATTTCGATAGGTCACGGCTTATCCTTTTTCATCAGAAAATTGATTTTCTGGACTGTAGAAAAATTGATTCAAAATATCATTTGGACTGTGCCTCATGTTGAATAACTACTTTTTGAAGCCTCAAGGTGACCAAAATTGCCATTTTTACGGACATTTTCTCCTACTCAGAAGCTTCTTTTTCGACCAATTTCAGGCATTAAACTGACTCTAAACACACTTGTTTTTGTTCCAAAAGTGATAATTTACATGGAATAGTCATTTGCAGTCAAAAAATTAAACAATAAAAATTTCGATTTCTGACCATCTGGAGAAATTTCGACAGGTCACGGGTCATCGTTTTTCATCAGAAAATTGATTTTTTGGACTGTAGAAAAATTGATTCAAAATGTCATTTGGAATGTGCCTCATGTTGAATAACTACTTTTTAAAGCCTAAATGTGACCAAAATTGCCATTATTATAGACTTTTTCTCCTATTCAGAAGCTTTTATTTCGACCAATTTCAGGCATTAACGTGAGTCTAAAAACACTTGTTTTTGTTCCAAAAGTGATAATTTACATGGAATAGTCATTTGCAGTCAAAAAATTAAACATTAAAACATTTCCATTGCTGACCATCTGGAGAAATTTCGACAGGTCACGGGTCATCCTTTTTCATCAGAAAATTGATTTTCTGGACTGTAGAAAAATTGATTCAAAATGTCATTTGGAATGTGCCTCATGTTGAATAACTACTTTTTGAAGCCTCAATGTGACCAAAATTGCCATTTTTACGGACATTTTCTCCTACTCAGAAGCTTCTTTTTCGACTAATTTCAGGCATTAAAGTGAGTCTAAACACACTTGTTTTTGTTCCAAAAGTGATAATTTACATGGAATAGTCAATTGCAGTCAAAAAATTAAACAATAAAAATTTCGATTTCTGACCATTTGGAGAAATTTCGACAGGTCACGGGTCATCGTTTTTCATCAGAAAATTGATTTTTTGGACTGTAAAAAAATTTATTTAAAATGTCATTTGGATTGTACCTCATGTTGAATAACTACTTTTTGAAACCTCAATGTGACCAAAAGTGCCATTATTGCAGACTTTTTCTCCTATTCAGAAGCTTCTATTTCGAACAATTTCAGGCATTAAAGTGACTCTAAACATACTTATTTTAGTTCCAAAAGTGATAATTTACATGGAATAGTCATTTGCAGTCAAAAAATTAAACATTAAAACATTTCCATTTCTGACCATCTGGAGAAATTTCGACAGGTCACGGGTCATCCTTTTTCATCAGAAAATTGATTTTCTGGACTGTAGAAAAATTTATTCAAAATGTCATTTGGAATGTGCCTCATGTTGAATAACTACTTTTTGAAGCCTCAAGGTGACCAAAATTGCCATTTTTACTGACATTTTCTCCTACTCAGAAGCTTCTTTTTCGACCAATTTCAGGCATTAAACTGATTCTAAACACACTTGTTTTTGTTCCAAAAGTGATAATTTACATGGAATAGTCATTTGTAGTCAAAAAATTAAACAATAAAAATTTCGATATCTAACCATCTGGAGAAATTTCGACAGGTCACGGGTCATCGTTTTTCATCAGAAAATAGATTTTTTGGACTGTAGAAAAATTGATTCAAAATGTCATTTTGAATGTGCCTCATGTTGAATAACTACTTTTTAAAGCCTCAATGTGACCAAAATTGCCATTATTACAGACTTTTTCTCCTATTCAGAAGCTTCTATTTCAACCAATTTCAGGCATTAACGTGACTCTAAAAACACTTGTTTTTGTTCCAAAAGTGATAATTTACATGGAATAGTCATTTGCAGTCAAAATATTAAACATTAAAACATTTCCATTTCTGACCATCTGGAGAAATTTCGACAGGTCACGGGTCATCGTTTTTCATCAGAAAATTGATTTTTTGGACTGTAAAAAAATTGATTTAAAATGTCATTTGGATTGTGCCTCATGTTGAATAACTACTTTTTAAAGCCTCAATGTTACCAAAATTGCCATTATTACAGACTTTTTCTCCTATTCAGAAGCTTCTATTTCGACCAATTTCAGTCATTAAAGTGAGTCTAAACACACTTATTTTTGTTCCAAAAGTGATAATTTACATGGAATAGTCATTTGCAGTCAAAAAATTAAACAATACAAATTTCGATTTCTGACCATCTGGAGAAATTTCGACAGGTCACGGGTCATCGTTTTTGATCAGAATATTGATTTTTTGGACTGTAGAAAAATTGATTCAAAATGTCATTTGGATTGTGCCTCATGTTGAATAACTACTTTTTGAAACCTCAATGTGACCAAAATTGCCATTATTGCAGACTTTTTCTCCTATTCAGAAGCTTCTATTTCCACTAATTTCAGGCATTAAAGTGAGTCTAAACACACTTGTTTTTGTTCCAAAAGGGATCATTTACATGGAATAGTCAATTGCAGTCAAAAAATTAAACATTAAAAAATTTCCATTTCTGACCATCTGGAGAAATTTCGACAGGTCACGGGTCATCGTTTTTCATCAGAAAATTGATTTTTTGGACTGTAGAAAAATTGATTCAAAATGTCATTTGGAATGTGCCTCATGTTGAATAACTACTTTTTAAAGCCTCAATGTGACCAAAATTGCCATTATTACAGACTTTTTCTCCTATTCAGAAGCTTCTATTTCGACCAATTTCAGTCATTAAAGTGAGTCTAAACACACTTATTTTTGTTCCAAAAGTGATAATTTACATGGAATAGTCATTTGCAGTCAAAAAATTAAACAATAAAAATTTCGATTTCTGAACATCTGGAGAAATTTCGACAGGTCACGGGTCATCGTTTTTCATCAGAAAATTGATTTTTTGGACTGTAAAAAAATTGATTTAAAATGTCATTTGGATTGTGCCTCATGTTGAATAACTACTTTTTGAAACCTCAATGTGACCAAAAGTGCCATTATTGCAGACTTTTTCTCCTATTCAGAAGCTTCTATTTCGAACAATTTCAGGCATTAAAGTGACTCTAAACACACTTATTTTAGTTCCAAAAGTGATAATTTACATGGAATAGTCATTTGCAGTCAAAAAATTAAACATTAAAACATTTCCATTTCTGACCATCTGGAGAAATTTCGATAGGTCACGGGTCATCCTTTTTCATCAGAAAATTGATTTTCTGGACTGTAGAAAAATTGATTCAAAATATCATTTGGACTGTGCCTCATGTTGAATAACTACTTTTTGAAGCCTCAAGGTGACCCAAATTCCCATTTTCACGGACATTTTCTCCTACTCAGAAGCTTCTTTTTCGACCAATTTCAGGCATTAAACTGACTCTTAACACACTTGTTTTTGTTCCAAAAGTGATAATTTACATGGAATAGTCATTTGCAGTCAAAAAATTAAACAATAAAAATTTCGATTTCTGACCATCTGGAGAAATTTCGACAGGTCACGGGTCATCGTTTTTGATCAGAAAATTGATTTTTTGGACTGTAGAAAAATTGATTCAAAATGTCATTTGGATTGTGCCTCATGTTGAATAACTACTTTTTGAAACCTCAATGTGACCAAAATTGCCATTATTGCAGACTTTTTCTCCTATTCAGAAGCTTCTATTTCCACTAATTTCAGGCATTAAAGTGAGTCTAAACACACTTGTTTTTGTTCCAAAAGTGATAATTTACATGGAATAGTCAATTGCAGTCAAAAAATTAAACATTAAAAAATTTCCATTTCTGACCATCTGGAGAAATTTCGACAGGTCACGGGTCATCGTTTTTCATCAGAAAATTGATTTTTTGGACTGTAGAAAAATTGATTCAAAATGTCATTTGGAATGTGCCTCATGTTGAATAACTACTTTTTAAAGCCTCAATGTGACCAAAATTGCCATTATTACAGACTTTTTCTCCTATTCAGAAGCTTCTATTTCGACCAATTTCAGTCATTAAAGTGAGTCTAAACACACTTATTTTTGTTCCAAAAGTGATAATTTACATGGAATAGTCATTTGCAGTCAAAAAATTAAACAATAAAAATTTCGATTTCTGAACATCTGGAGAAATTTCGACAGGTCACGGGTCATTGTTTTTCATCAGAAAATTGATTTTTTGGACTGTAAAAAAATTGATTTAAAATGTCATTTGGATTGTGCCTCATGTTGAATAACTACTTTTTGAAACCTCAATGTGACCAAAAGTGCCATTATTGCAGACTTTTTCTCCTATTCAGAAGCTTCTATTTCGAACAATTTCAGGCATTAAAGTGACTCTAAACACACTTATTTTAGTTCCAAAAGTGATAATTTACATGGAATAGTCATTTGCAGTCAAAAAATTAAACATTAAAACATTTCCATTTCTGACCATCTGGAGAAATTTCGATAGGTCACGGGTTATCCTTTTTCATCAGAAAATTGATTTTCTGGACTGTAGAAAAATTGATTCAAAATATCATTTGGACTGTGCCTCATGTTGAATAACTACTTTTTGAAGCCTCAAGGTGACCAAAATTGCCATTTTTACGGACATTTTCTCCTACTCAGAAGCTTCTTTTTCGACCAATTTCAGGCATTAAACTGACTCTAAACACACTTGTTTTTGTTCCAAAAGTGATAATTTACATGGAATAGTCATTTGCAGTCAAAAAATTAAACAATAAAAATTTCGATTTCTGACCATCTGGAGAAATTTCGACAGGTCACGGGTCATCGTTTTTCATCAGAAAATGGATTTTTTGGACTGTAGAAAAATTGATTCAAAATGTCATTTGGAATGTGCCTCATGTTGAATAACTACTTTTTAAAGCCTCAATGTGACCAAAATTGCCATTATTATAGACTTTTTCTCCTATTCAGAAGCTTTTATTTCGACCAATTTCAGGCATTAACGTGAGTCTAAAAACACTTGTTTTTGTTCCAAAAGTGATAATTTACATGGAATAGTCATTTGCAGTCAAAAAATTAAACATTAAAACATTTCCATTGCTGACCATCTGGAGAAATTTCGACAGGTCACGGGTCATCCTTTTTCATCAGAAAATTGATTTTAAAATGTCATTTGGATTGTACCTCATGTTGAATAACTACTTTTTGAAACCTCAATGTGACCAAAAGTGCCATTATTGCAGACTTTTTCTCCTATTCAGAAGCTTCTATTTCGAACAATTTCAGGCATTAAAGTGACTCTAAACATACTTATTTTAGTTCCAAAAGTGATAATTTACATGGAATAGTCATTTGCAGTCAAAAAATTAAACATTAAAACATTTCCATTTCTGACCATCTGGAGAAATTTCGACAGGTCACGGGTCATCGTTTTTCATCAGAAAATAGATTTTTTGGACTGTAGAAAAATTGATTCAAAATGTCATTTTGAATGTGCCTCATGTTGAATAACTACTTTTTAAAGCCTCAATGTGACCAAAATTGCCATTATTACAGACTTTTTCTCCTATTCAGAAGCTTCTATTTCAACCAATTTCAGGCATTAACGTGACTCTAAAAACACTTGTTTTTGTTCCAAAAGTGATAATTTACATGGAATAGTCATTTGCAGTCAAAATATTAAACATTAAAACATTTCCATTTCTGACCATCTGGAGAAATTTCGACAGGTCACGGGTCATCGTTTTTCATCAGAAAATTGATTTTTTGGACTGTAAAAAAATTGATTTAAAATGTCATTTGGATTGTGCCTCATGTTGAATAACTACTTTTTAAAGCCTCAATGTTACCAAAATTTCCATTATTACAGACTTTTTCTCCTATTCAGAAGCTTCTATTTCGACCAATTTCAGTCATTAAAGTGAGTCTAAACACACTTATTTTTGTTCCAAAAGTGATAATTTACATGGAATAGTCATTTGCAGTCAAAAAATTAAACAATACAAATTTCGATTTCTGACCATCTGGAGAAATTTCGACAGGTCACGGGTCATCGTTTTTGATCAGAATATTGATTTTTTGGACTGTAGAAAAATTGATTCAAAATGTCATTTGGATTGTGCCTCATGTTGAATAACTACTTTTTGAAACCTCAATGTGACCAAAATTGCCATTATTGCAGACTTTTTCTCCTATTCAGAAGCTTCTATTTCCACTAATTTCAGGCATTAAAGTGAGTCTAAACACACTTGTTTTTGTTCCAAAAGGGATCATTTACATGGAATAGTCAATTGCAGTCAAAAAATTAAACATTAAAAAATTTCCATTTCTGACCATCTGGAGAAATTTCGACAGGTCACGGGTCATCGTTTTTCATCAGAAAATTGATTTTTTGGACTGTAGAAAAATTGATTCAAAATGTCATTTGGAATGTGCCTCATGTTGAATAACTACTTTTTAAAGCCTCAATGTGACCAAAATTGCCATTATTACAGACTTTTTCTCCTATTCAGAAGCTTCTATTTCGACCAATTTCAGTCATTAAAGTGAGTCTAAACACACTTATTTTTGTTCCAAAAGTGAAAATTTACATGGAATAGTCATTTGCAGTCAAAAAATTAAACAATAAAAATTTCGATTTCTGAACATCTGGAGAAATTTCGACAGGTCACGGGTCATCGTTTTTCATCAGAAAATTGATTTTTTGGACTGTAAAAAAATTGATTTAAAATGTCATTTGGATTGTGCCTCATGTTGAATAACTACTTTTTGAAACCTCAATGTGACCAAAAGTGCCATTATTGCAGACTTTTTCTCCTATTCAGAAGCTTCTATTTCGAACAATTTCAGGCATTAAAGTGACTCTAAACACACTTATTTTAGTTCCAAAAGTGATAATTTACATGGAATAGTCATTTGCAGTCAAAAAATTAAACATTAAAACATTTCCATTTCTGACCATCTGGAGAAATTTCGATAGGTCACGGGTCATCCTTTTTCATCAGAAAATTGATTTTCTGGACTGTAGAAAAATTGATTCAAAATATCATTTGGACTGTGCCTCATGTTGAATAACTACTTTTTGAAGCCTCAAGGTGACCCAAATTGCCATTTTTACGGACATTTTCTCCTACTCAGAAGCTTCTTTTTCGACCAATTTCAGGCATTAAACTGACTCTTAACACACTTGTTTTTGTTCCAAAAGTGATAATTTACATGGAATAGTCATTTGCAGTCAAAAAATTAAACAATAAAAATTTCGATTTCTGACCATCTGGAGAAATTTCGACAGGTCACGGGTCATCGTTTTTGATCAGAAAATTGATTTTTTGGACTGTAGAAAAATTGATTCAAAATGTCAGTTGGATTGTGCCTCATGTTGAATAACTACTTTTTGAAACCTCAATGTGACCAAAATTGCCATTATTGCAGACTTTTTCTCCTATTCAGAAGCTTCTATTTCCACTAATTTCAGGCATTAAAGTGAGTCTAAACACACTTGTTTTTGTTCCAAAAGTGATAATTTACATGGAATAGTCAATTGCAGTCAAAAAATTAAACATTAAAAAAATTCCATTTCTGACCATCTGGAGAAATTTCGACAGGTCACGGGTCATCGTTTTTCATCAGAAAATTGATTTTTTGGACTGTAGAAAAATTGATTCAAAATGTCATTTGGAATGTGCCTCATGTTGAATAACTACTTTTTAAAGCCTCAATGTGACCAAAATTGCCATTATTACAGACTTTTTCTCCTATTCAGAAGCTTCTATTTCGACCAATTTCAGTCATTAAAGTGAGTCTAAACACACTTATTTTTGTTCCAAAAGTGATAATTTACATGGAATAGTCATTTGCAGTCAAAAAATTAAACAATAAAAATTTCGATTTCTGAACATCTGGAGAAATTTCGACAGGTCACGGGTCATCGTTTTTCATCAGAAAATTGATTTTTTGGACTGTAAAAAAATTGATTTAAAATGTCATTTGGATTGTGCCTCATGTTGAATAACTACTTTTTGAAACCTCAATGTGACCAAAAGTGCCATTATTGCAGACTTTTTCTCCTATTCAGAAGCTTCTATTTCGAACAATTTCAGGCATTAAAGTGACTCTAAACCCACTTATTTTAGTTCCAAAAGTGATAATTTACATGGAATAGTCATTTGCAGTCAAAAAATTAAACATTAAAACATTTCCATTTCTGACCATCTGGAGAAATTTCGATAGGTCACGGGTTATCCTTTTTCATCAGAAAATTGATTTTCTGGACTGTAGAAAAATTGATTCAAAATATCATTTGGACTGTGCCTCATGTTGAATAACTACTTTTTGAAGCCTCAAGGTGACCAAAATTGCCATTTTTACGGACATTTTCTCCTACTCAGAAGCTTCTTTTTCGACCAATTTCAGGCATTAAACTGACTCTAAACACACTTGTTTTTGTTCCAAAAGTGATAATTTACATGGAATAGTCATTTGCAGTCAAAAAATTAAACAATAAAAATTTCGATTTCTGACCATCTGGAGAAATTTCGACAGGTCACGGGTCATCGTTTTTCATCAGAAAATTGATTTTTTGGACTGTAGAAAAATTGATTCAAAATGTCATTTGGAATGTGCCTCATGTTGAATAACTAATTTTTAAAGCCTCAATGTGACCAAAATTGCCATTATTATAGACTTTTTCTCCTATTCAGAAGCTTTTATTTCGACCAATTTCAGGCATTAACGTGAGTCTAAAAATACTTGTTTTTGTTCAAAAAGTGATAATTTACATGGAATAGTCATTTGCAGTCAAAAAATTAAACATTAAAACATTTCCATTGCTGACCATCTGGAGAAATTTCGACAGGTCACGGGTCATCCTTTTTCATCAGAAAATTGATTTTCTGGACTGTAGAAAAATTGATTCAAAATGTCATTTGGAATGTGCCTCATGTTGAATAACTACTTTTTGAAGCCTCAATGTGACCAAAATTGCCATTTTTACGGACATTTTCTCCTACTCAGAAGCTTCTTTTTCGACTAATTTCAGGCATTAAAGTGAGTCTAAACACACTTGTTTTTGTTCCAAAAGTGATAATTTACATGGAATAGTCAATTGCAGTCAAAAAATTAAACAATAAAAATTTCGATTTCTGACCATTTGGAGAAATTTCGACAGGTCACGGGTCATCGTTTTTCATCAGAAAATTGATTTTTTGGACTGTAGAAAAATTGATTCAAAATGTCATTTGGAATGTGCCTCATGTTGAATAACTACTTTTTAAAGCCTCAATGTGACCAAAAGTGCCATTATTATAGACTTTTTCTCCTATTCAGAAGCTTTTATTTCGACCAATTTCAGGCATTAACGTGACTCTAAAAACACTTGTTTTTGTTCCAAAAGTGATAATTTACATGGAATAGTCATTTGCAGTCAAAAAATTAAACATTAAAACATTTCCATTGCTGACCATCTGGAGAAATTTCGACAGGTCACGGGTCATCCTTTTTCATCAGAAAATTGATTTTCTGGACTGTAGAAAAATTGATTCAAAATTTCATTTGGAATGTGCCTCATGTTGAATAACTACTTTTTGAAGCCTCAAGGTGACCAAAATTGCCATTTTTACTGACATTTTCTCCTACTCAGAAGCTTCTTTTTCGACCAATTTCAGGCATTAAACTGATTCTAAACACACTTGTTTTTGTTCCAAAAGTGATAATTTACATGGAATAGTCATTTGCAGTCAAAAAATTAAACAATAAAAATTTCAATATCTGACCATCTGGAGAAATTTCGACAGGTCACGGGTCATCGTTTTTCATCAGAAAATTGATTTTTTGGACTGTAGAAAAATTGATTCAAAATGTCATTTTGAATGTGCCTCATGTTGAATAACTACTTTTTAAAGCCTCAATGTGACCAAAATTGCCATTATTACAGACTTTTTCTCCTATTCAGAAGCTTCTATTTCGACCAATTTCAGGCATTAACGTGACTCTAAAAACACTTGTTTTTGTTCCAAAAGTGATAATTTACATGGAATAGTCATTTGCAGTCAAAATATTAAACATTAAAACATTTCCATTTCTGACCATCTGGAGAAATTTCGACAGGTCACGGGTCATCCTTTTTCATCAGAAAATAGATTTTCTGGACTGTAGAAAAATTGATTCAAAATGTCATTTGGAATGTGCCTCATGTTGAATAACTACTTTTTGAAGCCTCAATGTGACCAAAATTGCCATTTTTACTTACATTTTCTCCTACTCAGAAGCTTCTTTTTCGACCAATTTCAGGCATTAAACTGACTCTAAACACACTTGTTTTTGTTCCAAAAGTGATAATTTACATGGAATAGTCATTTGCAGTCAAAAAATTAAACATTAAAACATTTCCATTTCTGACCATCTGGAGAAATTTCGACAGGTCACGGGTCCTCCTTTTTCATCTGAAAATTGATTTTCTGGACTGTAGAAAAATTGATTCAAAATGTCATTTGGAATGTGCCTCATGTTAAATGACTACTTTTTGAAGCCTCAATGTTACCAAAATTGCCATTTTTACGGACATTTTCTCCTACTCAGAAGCTTCTTTTTCGACTAATTTCAGGCATTAAACTGACTCTAAACACACTTGTTTTTGTTCCAAAAGTGATAATTTACATGGAATAGTCATTTGCAGTCAAAAAATTAAACAATAAAAATTTCGATTTCTGACCATCTGGAGAAATTTCGACAGGTCACGGGTCATCGTTTTTCATCAGAAAATTGATTTTTTGGACTGTAGAAAAATTGATTCAAAATGTCATTTGGAATGTGCCTCATGTTGAATAACTACTTTTTAAAGCCTCAATGTGACCAAAATTGCCATTATTACAGACTTTTTCTCCTATCCAGAAGCTTTTATTTCGACCAATTTCAGGCATTAACGTGACTCTAAAAACACTTGTTTTTGTTCCAAAAGTGATAATTTACATGGAATAGTCATTTGCAGTCAAAAAATTAAACATTAAAACATTTCCATTGCTGACCATCTGGAGAAATTTCGACAGGTCACGGGTCATCCTTTTTCATCAGAAAATTGATTTTCTGGACTGTAGAAAAATTGATTCAAAATGTCATTTGGAATGTGCCTCATGTTGAATAACTACTTTTTGAAGCCTCAATGTGACCAAAATTGCCATTTTTACGGACATTTTCTCCTACTCAGAAGCTTCTTTTTCGACTAATTTCAGGCATTAAAGTGAGTCTAAACACACTTGTTTTTGTTCCAAAAGTGATAATTTACATGGAATAGTCAATTGCAGTCAAAAAATTAAACAATAAAAATTTCGATTTCTGACCATTTGGAGAAATTTCGACAGGTCACGGGTCATCGTTTTTCATCAGAAAATTGATTTTTTGGACTGTAGAAAAATTGATTCAAAATGTCATTTGGAATGTGCCTCATGTTGAATAACTACTTTTTAAAGCCTCAATGTGACCAAAAGTGCCATTATTATAGACTTTTTCTCCTATTCAGAAGCTTTTATTTCGACCAATTTCAGGCATTAACGTGACTCTAAAAACACTTGTTTTTGTTCCAAAAGTGATAATTTACATGGAATAGTCATTTGCAGTCAAAAAATTAAACATTAAAACATTTCCATTGCTGACCATCTGGAGAAATTTCGACAGGTCACGGGTCATCCTTTTTCATCAGAAAATTGATTTTCTGGACTGTAGAAAAATTGATTCAAAATTTCATTTGGAATGTGCCTCATATTGAATAACTACTTTTTGAAGCCTCAAGGTGACCAAAATTGCCATTTTTACTGACATTTTCTCCTACTCAGAAGCTTCTTTTTCGACCAATTTCAGGCATTAAACTGATTCTAAACACACTTGTTTTTGTTCCAAAAGTGATAATTTACATGGAATAGTCATTTGCAGTCAAAAAATTAAACAATAAAAATTTCAATATCTGACCATCTGGAGAAATTTCGACAGGTCACGGGTCATCGTTTTTCATCAGAAAATTGATTTTTTGGACTGTAGAAAAATTGATTCAAAATGTCATTTTGAATGTGCCTCATGTGGAATAACTACTTTTTAAAGCCTCAATGTGACCAAAATTGCCATTATTACAGACTTTTTCTCCTATTCAGAAGCTTCTATTTCGACCAATTTCAGGCATTAACGTGACTCTAAAAACACTTGTTTTTGTTCCAAAAGTGATAATTTACATGGAATAGTCATTTGCAGTCAAAATATTAAACATTAAAACATTTCCATTTCTGACCATCTGGAGAAATTTCGACAGGTCACGGGTCATCCTTTTTCATCAGAAAATAGATTTTCTGGACTGTAGAAAAATTGATTCAAAATGTCATTTGGAATGTGCCTCATGTTGAATAACTACTTTTTGAAGCCTCAATGTGACCAAAATTGCCATTTTTACTTACATTTTCTCCTACTCAGAAGCTTCTTTTTCGACCAATTTCAGGCATTAAACTGACTCTAAACACACTTGTTTTTGTTCCAAAAGTGATAATTTACATGGAATAGTCATTTGCAGTCAAAAAATTAAACATTAAAACATTTCCATTTCTGACCATCTGGAGAAATTTCGACAGGTCACGGGTCCTCCTTTTTCATCAGAAAATTGATTTTCTGGACTGTAGAAAAATTGATTCAAAATGTCATTTGGAATGTGCCTCATGTTAAATGACTACTTTTTGAAGCCTCAATGTGACCAAAATTGCCATTTTTACGGACATTTTCTCCTACTCAGAAGCTTCTTTTTCGACTAATTTCAGGCATTAAACTGACTCTAAACACACTTGTTTTTGTTCCAAAAGTGATAATTTACATGGAATAGTCATTTGCAGTCAAAAAATTAAACAATAAAAATTTCGATTTCTGACCATCTGGAGAAATTTCGACAGGTCACGGGTCATCGTTTTTCATCAGAAAATTGATTTTTTGGACTGTAGAAAAATTGATTCAAAATGTCATTTGGAATGTGCCTCATGTTGAATAACTACTTTTTAAAGCCTCAATGTGACCAAAATTGCCATTATTACAGACTTTTTCTCCTATCCAGAAGCTTTTATTTCGACCAATTTCAGGCATTAACGTGACTCTAAAAACACTTGTTTTTGTTCCAAAAGTGATAATTTACATGGAATAGTCATTTGCAGTCAAAAAATTAAACATTAAAACATTTCCATTGCTGACCATCTGGAGAAATTTCGACAGGTCACGGGTCATCCTTTTTCATCAGAAAATTGATTTTCTGGACTGTAGAAAAATTGATTCAAAATGTCATTTGGAATGTGCCTCATGTTGAATAACTACTTTTTGAAGCCTCAATGTGACCAAAATTGCCATTTTTACGGACATTTTCTCCTACTCAGAAGCTTCTTTTTCGACTAATTTCAGGCATTAAAGTGAGTCTAAACACACTTGTTTTTGTTCCAAAAGTGATAATTTACATGGAATAGTCAATTGCAGTCAAAAAATTAAACAATAAAAATTTCGATTTCTGACCATTTGGAGAAATTTCGACAGGTCACGGGTCATCGTTTTTCATCAGAAAATTGATTTTTTGGACTGTAAAAAAATTTATTTAAAATGTCATTTGGATTGTACCTCATGTTGAATAACTACTTTTTGAAACCTCAATGTGACCAAAAGTGCCATTATTGCAGACTTTTTCTCCTATTCAGAAGCTTCTATTTCGAACAATTTCAGGCATTAAAGTGACTCTAAACATACTTATTTTAGTTCCAAAAGTGATAATTTACATGGAATAGTCATTTGCAGTCAAAAAATTAAACATTAAAACATTTCCATTTCTGACCATCTGGAGAAATTTCGACAGGTCACGGGTCATCCTTTTTCATCAGAAAATTGATTTTCTGGACTGTAGAAAAATTTATTCAAAATGTCATTTGGAATGTGCCTCATGTTGAATAACTACTTTTTGAAGCCTCAAGGTGACCAAAATTGCCATTTTTACTGACATTTTCTCCTACTCAGAAGCTTCTTTTTCGACCAATTTCAGGCATTAAACTGATTCTAAACACACTTGTTTTTGTTCCAAAAGTGATAATTTACATGGAATAGTCATTTGTAGTCAAAAAATTAAACAATACAAATTTCGATATCTGACCATCTGGAGAAATTTCGACAGGTCACGGGTCATCGTTTTTCATCAGAAAATAGATTTTTTGGACTGTAGAAAAATTGATTCAAAATGTCATTTTGAATGTGCCTCATGTTGAATAACTACTTTTTAAAGCCTGAATGTGACCAAAATTGCCATTATTACAGACTTTTTCTCCTATTCAGAAGCTTTTATTTCAACCAATTTCAGGCATTAACGTGACTCTAAAAACACTTGTTTTTGTTCCAAAAGTGATAATTTACATGGAATAGTCATTTGCAGTCAAAATATTAAACATTAAAACATTTCCATTTCTGACCATCTGGAGAAATTTCGACAGGTCACGGGTCATCCTTTTTCATCAGAAAATAGATTTTCTGGACTGTAGAAAAATTGATTCAAAATGTCATTTGGAATGTGCCTCATGTTGAATAACTACTTTTTGAAGCCTCAATGTGACCAAAATTGCCATTTTTACTTACATTTTCTCCTACTCAGAAGCTTCTTTTTCGACCAATTTCAGGCATTAAACTGACTCTAAAACACTTGTTTTTGTTCCAAAAGTGATAATTTACATGGAATAGTCATTTGCAGTCAAAAAATTAAACAATACAAATTTCGATTTCTGACCATCTGGAGAAATTTCGACAGGTCACGGGTCATCGTCTTTCATCAGAAAATTGATTTTTTGGACTGTAAAAAAATTGATTTAAAATGTCATTTGGATTGTGCCTCATGTTGAATAACTACTTTTTAAAGCCTCAATGTTACCAAAATTGCCATTATTACAGACTTTTTCTCCTATTCAGAAGCTTCTATTTCGACCAATTTCAGTCATTAAAGTGAGTCTAAACACACTTATTTTTGTTCCAAAAGTGATAATTTACATGGAATAGTCATTTGCAGTCAAAAAATTAAACAATACAAATTTCGATTTCTGACCATCTGGAGAAATTTCGACAGGTCACGGGTCATCGTTTTTGATCAGAATATTGATTTTTTGGACTGTAGAAAAATTGATTCAAAATGTCATTTGGATTGTGCCTCATGTTGAATAACTACTTTTTGAAACCTCAATGTGACCAAAATTGCCATTATTGCAGACTTTTTCTCCTATTCAGAAGCTTCTATTTCCACTAATTTCAGTCATTAAAGTGAGTCTAAACACACTTATTTTTGTTCCAAAAGTGATAATTTACATGGAATAGTCATTTGCAGTCAAAAAATTAAACAATAAAAATTTCGATTTCTGAACATCTGGAGAAATTTCGACAGGTCACGGGTCATCGTTTTTCATCAGAAAATTGATTTTTTGGACTGTAAAAAAATTGATTTAAAATGTCATTTGGATTGTGCCTCATGTTGAATAACTACTTTTTGAAACCTCAATGTGACCAAAAGTGCCATTATTGCAGACTTTTTCTCCTATTCAGAAGCTTCTATTTCGAACAATTTCAGGCATTAAAGTGACTCTAAACCCACTTATTTTAGTTCCAAAAGTGATAATTTACGTGGAATAGTCATTTGCAGTCAAAAAATTAAACATTAAAACATTTCCATTTCTGACCATCTGGAGAAATTTCGATAGGTCACGGGTCATCCTTTTTCATCAGAAAATTGATTTTCTGGACTGTAGAAAAATTGATTCAAAATATCATTTGGACTGTGCCTCATGTTGAATAACTACTTTTTGAAGCCTCAAGGTGACCCAAATTGCCATTTTTACGGACATTTTCTCCTACTCAGAAGCTTCTTTTTCGACCAATTTCAGGCATTAAACTGACTCTTAACACACTTGTTTTTGTTCCAAAAGTGATAATTTACATGGAATAGTCAATTGCAGTCAAAAAATTAAACATTAAAACATTTCCATTTCTGACCATCTGGAGAAATTTCGATAGGTCACGGGTCATCCTTTTTCATCAGAAAATTGATTTTCTGGACTGTAGAAAAATTGATTCAAAATATCATTTGGACTGTGCCTCATGTTGAATAACTACTTTTTGAAGCCTCAAGGTGACCCAAATTGCCATTTTTACGGACATTTTCTCCTACTCAGAAGCTTCTTTTTCGACCAATTTCAGGCATTAAACTGACTCTTAACACACTTGTTTTTGTTCCAAAAGTGATAATTTACATGGAATAGTCATTTGCAGTCAAAAAATTAAACAATAAAAATTTCGATTTCTGACCATCTGGAGAAATTTCGACAGGTCACGGGTCATCGTTTTTGATCAGAAAATTGATTTTTTGGACTGTAGAAAAATTGATTCAAAATGTCATTTGGATTGTGCCTCATGTTGAATAACTACTTTTTGAAACCTCAATGTGACCAAAATTGCCATTATTGCAGACTTTTTCTCCTATTCAGAAGCTTCTATTTCCACTAATTTCAGGCATTAAAGTGAGTCTAAACACACTTGTTTTTGTTCCAAAAGTGATAATTTACATGGAATAGTCAATTGCAGTCAAAAAATTAAACATTAAAAAATTTCCATTTCTGACCATCTGGAGAAATTTCGACAGGTCACGGGTCATCGTTTTTCATCAGAAAATTGATTTTTTGGACTGTAGAAAAATTGATTCAAAATGTCATTTGGAATGTGCCTCATGTTGAATAACTACTTTTTAAAGCCTCAATGTGACCAAAATTGCCATTATTACAGACTTTTTCTCCTATTCAGAAGCTTCTATTTCGACCAATTTCAGTCATTAAAGTGAGTCTAAACACACTTATTTTTGTTCCAAAAGTGATAATTTACATGGAATAGTCATTTGCAGTCAAAAAATTAAACAATAAAAATTTCGATTTCTGAACATCTGGAGAAATTTCGACAGGTCACGGGTCATCGTTTTTCATCAGAAAATTGATTTTTTGGACTGTAAAAAAATTGATTTAAAATGTCATTTGGATTGTGCCTCATGTTGAAGAACTACTTTTTGAAACCTCAATGTGACCAAAAGTGCCATTATTGCAGACTTTTTCTCCTATTCAGAAGCTTCTATTTCGAACAATTTCAGGCATTAAAGTGACTCTAAACACACTTATTTTAGTTCCAAAAGTGATAATTTACATGGAATAGTCATTTGCAGTCAAAAAATTAAACATTAAAACATTTCCATTTCTGACCATCTGGAGAAATTTCGATAGGTCACGGGTTATCCTTTTTCATCAGAAAATTGATTTTCTGGACTGTAGAAAAATTGATTCAAAATATCATTTGGACTGTGCCTCATGTTGAATAACTACTTTTTGAAGCCTCAAGGTGACCAAAATTGCCATTTTTACGGACATTTTCTCCTACTCAGAAGCTTCTTTTTCGACCAATTTCAGGCATTAAACTGACTCTAAACACACTTGTTTTTGTTCCAAAAGTGATAATTTACATGGAATAGTCATTTGCAGTCAAAAAATTAAACAATAAAAATTTCGATTTCTGACCATCTGGAGAAATTTCGACAGGTCACGGGTCATCGTTTTTCATCAGAAAATTGATTTTTTGGACTGTAGAAAAATTGATTCAAAATGTCATTTGGAATGTGCCTCATGTTGAATAACTACTTTTTAAAGCCTCAATGTGACCAAAATTGCCATTATTATAGACTTTTTCTCCTATTCAGAAGCTTTTATTTCGACCAATTTCAGGAATTAACGTGAGTCTAAAAACACTTGTTTTTGTTCCAAAAGTGATAATTTACATGGAATAGTCATTTGCAGTCAAAAAATTAAACATTAAAACATTTCCATTGCTGACCATCTGGAGAAATTTCGACAGGTCACGGGTCATCCTTTTTCATCAGAAAATTGATTTTTTGGACTGTAAAAAAATTTATTTAAAATGTCATTTGGATTGTACCTCATGTTGAATAACTACTTTTTGAAACCTCAATGTGACCAAAAGTGCCATTATTGCAGACTTTTTCTCCTATTCAGAAGCTTCTATTTCGAACAATTTCAGGCATTAAAGTGACTCTAAACATACTTATTTTAGTTCCAAAAGTGATAATTTACATGGAATAGTCATTTGCAGTCAAAAAATTAAACATTAAAACATTTTCATTTCTGACCATCTGGAGAAATTTCGACAGGTCACGGGTCATCCTTTTTCATCAGAAAATTGATTTTCTGGACTGTAGAAAAATTTATTCAAAATGTCATTTGGAATGTGCCTCATGTTGAATAACTACTTTTTGAAGCCTCAAGGTGACCAAAATTGCCATTTTTACTGACATTTTCTCCTACTCAGAAGCTTCTTTTTCGACCAATTTCAGGCATTAAACTGATTCTAAACACACTTGTTTTTGTTCCAAAAGTGATAATTTACATGGAATAGTCATTTGTAGTCAAAAAATTAAACAATAAAAATTTCGATATCTGACCATCTGGAGAAATTTCGACAGGTCACGGGTCATCGTTTTTCATCAGAAAATAGATTTTTTGGACTGTAGAAAAATTGATTCAAAATGTCATTTTGAATGTGCCTCATGTTGAATAACTACTTTTTAAAGCCTCAATGTGACCAAAATTGCCATTATTACAGACTTTTTCTCCTATTCAGAAGCTTCTATTTCAACCAATTTCAGGCATTAACGTGACTCTAAAAACACTTGTTTTTGTTCCAAAAGTGATAATTTACATGGAATAGTCATTTGCAGTCAAAATATTAAACATTAAAACATTTCCATTTCTGACCATCTGGAGAAATTTCGACAGGTCACGGGTCATCGTTTTTCATCAGAAAATTGATTTTTTGGACTGTAAAAAAATTGATTTAAAATGTCATTTGGATTGTGCCTCATGTTGAATAACTACTTTTTAAAGCCTCAATGTTACCAAAATTGCCATTATTACAGACTTTTTCTCCTATTCAGAAGCTTCTATTTCGACCAATTTCAGTCATTAAAGTGAGTCTAAACACACTTATTTTTGTTCCAAAAGTGATAATTTACATGGAATAGTCATTTGCAGTCAAAAAATTAAACAATACAAATTTCGATTTCTGACCATCTGGAGAAATTTCGACAGGTCACGGGTCATCGTTTTTGATCAGAATATTGATTTTTTGGACTGTAGAAAAATTGATTCAAAATGTCATTTGGATTGTGCCTCATGTTGAATAACTACTTTTTGAAACCTCAATGTGACCAAAATTGCCATTATTGCAGACTTTTTCTCCTATTCAGAAGCTTCTATTTCCACTAATTTCAGGCATTAAAGTGAGTCTAAACACACTTGTTTTTGTTCCAAAAGGGATCATTTACATGGAATAGTCAATTGCAGTCAAAAAATTAAACATTAAAAAATTTCCATTTCTGACCATCTGGAGAAATTTCGACAGGTCACGGGTCATCGTTTTTCATCAGAAAATTGATTTTTTGGACTGTAGAAAAATTGATTCAAAATGTCATTTGGAATGTGCCTCATGTTGAATAACTACTTTTTAAAGCCTCAATGTGACCAAAATTGCCATTATTACAGACTTTTTCTCCTATTCAGAAGCTTCTATTTCGACCAATTTCAGTCATTAAAGTGAGTCTAAACACACTTATTTTTGTTCCAAAAGTGATAATTTACATGGAATAGTCATTTGCAGTCAAAAAATTAAACAATAAAAATTTCGATTTCTGAACATCTGGAGAAATTTCGACAGGTCACGGGTCATCGTTTTTCATCAGAAAATTGATTTTTTGGACTGTAAAAAAATTGATTTAAAATGTCATTTGGATTGTGCCTCATGTTGAATAACTACTTTTTGAAACCTCAATGTGACCAAAAGTGCCATTATTGCAGACTTTTTCTCCTATTCAGAAGCTTCTATTTCGAACAATTTCAGGCATTAAAGTGACTCTAAACACACTTATTTTAGTTCCAAAAGTGATAATTTACATGGAATAGTCATTTGCAGTCAAAAAATTAAACATTAAAACATTTCCATTTCTGACCATCTGGAGAAATTTCGATAGGTCACGGGTCATCCTTTTTCATCAGAAAATTGATTTTCTGGACTGTAGAAAAATTGATTCAAAATATCATTTGGACTGTGCCTCATGTTGAATAACTACTTTTTGAAGCCTCAAGGTGACCCAAATTCCCATTTTCACGGACATTTTCTCCTACTCAGAAGCTTCTTTTTCGACCAATTTCAGGCATTAAACTGACTCTTAACACACTTGTTTTTGTTCCAAAAGTGATAATTTACATGGAATAGTCATTTGCAGTCAAAAAATTAAACAATAAAAATTTCGATTTCTGACCATCTGGAGAAATTTCGACAGGTCACGGGTCATCGTTTTTGATCAGAAAATTGATTTTTTGGACTGTAGAAAAATTGATTCAAAATGTCATTTGGATTGTGCCTCATGTTGAATAACTACTTTTTGAAACCTCAATGTGACCAAAATTGCCATTATTGCAGACTTTTTCTCCTATTCAGAAGCTTCTATTTCCACTAATTTCAGGCATTAAAGTGAGTCTAAACACACTTGTTTTTGTTCCAAAAGTGATAATTTACATGGAATAGTCAATTGCAGTCAAAAAATTAAACATTAAAAAATTTCCATTTCTGACCATCTGGAGAAATTTCGACAGGTCACGGGTCATCGTTTTTCATCAGAAAATTGATTTTTTGGACTGTAGAAAAATTGATTCAAAATGTCATTTGGAATGTGCCTCATGTTGAATAACTACTTTTTAAAGCCTCAATGTGACCAAAATTGCCATTATTACAGACTTTTTCTCCTATTCAGAAGCTTCTATTTCGACCAATTTCAGTCATTAAAGTGAGTCTAAACACACTTATTTTTGTTCCAAAAGTGATAATTTACATGGAATAGTCATTTGCAGTCAAAAAATTAAACAATAAAAATTTCGATTTCTGAACATCTGGAGAAATTTCGACAGGTCACGGGTCATTGTTTTTCATCAGAAAATTGATTTTTTGGACTGTAAAAAAATTGATTTAAAATGTCATTTGGATTGTGCCTCATGTTGAATAACTACTTTTTGAAACCTCAATGTGACCAAAAGTGCCATTATTGCAGACTTTTTCTCCTATTCAGAAGCTTCTATTTCGAACAATTTCAGGCATTAAAGTGACTCTAAACACACTTATTTTAGTTCCAAAAGTGATAATTTACATGGAATAGTCATTTGCAGTCAAAAAATTAAACATTAAAACATTTCCATTTCTGACCATCTGGAGAAATTTCGATAGGTCACGGGTTATCCTTTTTCATCAGAAAATTGATTTTCTGGACTGTAGAAAAATTGATTCAAAATATCATTTGGACTGTGCCTCATGTTGAATAACTACTTTTTGAAGCCTCAAGGTGACCAAAATTGCCATTTTTACGGACATTTTCTCCTACTCAGAAGCTTCTTTTTCGACCAATTTCAGGCATTAAACTGACTCTAAACACACTTGTTTTTGTTCCAAAAGTGATAATTTACATGGAATAGTCATTTGCAGTCAAAAAATTAAACAATAAAAATTTCGATTTCTGACCATCTGGAGAAATTTCGACAGGTCACGGGTCATCGTTTTTCATCAGAAAATAGATTTTTTGGACTGTAGAAAAATTGATTCAAAATGTCATTTGGAATGTGCCTCATGTTGAATAACTACTTTTTAAAGCCTCAATGTGACCAAAATTGCCATTATTATAGACTTTTTCTCCTATTCAGAAGCTTTTATTTCGACCAATTTCAGGCATTAACGTGAGTCTAAAAACACTTGTTTTTGTTCCAAAAGTGATAATTTACATGGAATAGTCATTTGCAGTCAAAAAATTAAACATTAAAACATTTCCATTGCTGACCATCTGGAGAAATTTCGACAGGTCACGGGTCATCCTTTTTCATCAGAAAATTGATTTTAAAATGTCATTTGGATTGTACCTCATGTTGAATAACTACTTTTTGAAACCTCAATGTGACCAAAAGTGCCATTATTGCAGACTTTTTCTCCTATTCAGAAGCTTCTATTTCGAACAATTTCAGGCATTAAAGTGACTCTAAACATACTTATTTTAGTTCCAAAAGTGATAATTTACATGGAATAGTCATTTGCAGTCAAAAAATTAAACATTAAAACATTTCCATTTCTGACCATCTGGAGAAATTTCGACAGGTCACGGGTCATCGTTTTTCATCAGAAAATAGATTTTTTGGACTGTAGAAAAATTGATTCAAAATGTCATTTTGAATGTGCCTCATGTTGAATAACTACTTTTTAAAGCCTCAATGTGACCAAAATTGCCATTATTACAGACTTTTTCTCCTATTCAGAAGCTTCTATTTCAACCAATTTCAGGCATTAACGTGACTCTAAAAACACTTGTTTTTGTTCCAAAAGTGATAATTTACATGGAATAGTCATTTGCAGTCAAAATATTAAACATTAAAACATTTCCATTTCTGACCATCTGGAGAAATTTCGACAGGTCACGGGTCATCGTTTTTCATCAGAAAATTGATTTTTTGGACTGTAAAAAAATTGATTTAAAATGTCATTTGGATTGTGCCTCATGTTGAATAACTACTTTTTAAAGCCTCAATGTTACCAAAATTGCCATTATTACAGACTTTTTCTCCTATTCAGAAGCTTCTATTTCGACCAATTTCAGTCATTAAAGTGAGTCTAAACACACTTATTTTTGTTCCAAAAGTGATAATTTACATGGAATAGTCATTTGCAGTCAAAAAATTAAACAATACAAATTTCGATTTCTGACCATCTGGAGAAATTTCGACAGGTCACGGGTCATCGTTTTTGATCAGAATATTGATTTTTTGGACTGTAGAAAAATTGATTCAAAATGTCATTTGGATTGTGCCTCATGTTGAATAACTACTTTTTGAAACCTCAATGTGACCAAAATTGCCATTATTGCAGACTTTTTCTCCTATTCAGAAGCTTCTATTTCCACTAATTTCAGGCATTAAAGTGAGTCTAAACACACTTGTTTTTGTTCCAAAAGGGATCATTTACATGGAATAGTCAATTGCAGTCAAAAAATTAAACATTAAAAAATTTCCATTTCTGACCATCTGGAGAAATTTCGACAGGTCACGGGTCATCGTTTTTCATCAGAAAATTGATTTTTTGGACTGTAGAAAAATTGATTCAAAATGTCATTTGGAATGTGCCTCATGTTGAATAACTACTTTTTAAAGCCTCAATGTGACCAAAATTGCCATTATTACAGACTTTTTCTCCTATTCAGAAGCTTCTATTTCGACCAATTTCAGTCATTAAAGTGAGTCTAAACACACTTATTTTTGTTCCAAAAGTGAAAATTTACATGGAATAGTCATTTGCAGTCAAAAAATTAAACAATAAAAATTTCGATTTCTGAACATCTGGAGAAATTTCGACAGGTCACGGGTCATCGTTTTTCATCAGAAAATTGATTTTTTGGACTGTAAAAAAATTGATTTAAAATGTCATTTGGATTGTGCCTCATGTTGAATAACTACTTTTTGAAACCTCAATGTGACCAAAAGTGCCATTATTGCAGACTTTTTCTCCTATTCAGAAGCTTCTATTTCGAACAATTTCAGGCATTAAAGTGACTCTAAACACACTTATTTTAGTTCCAAAAGTGATAATTTACATGGAATAGTCATTTGCAGTCAAAAAATTAAACATTAAAACATTTCCATTTCTGACCATCTGGAGAAATTTCGATAGGTCACGGGTCATCCTTTTTCATCAGAAAATTGATTTTCTGGACTGTAGAAAAATTGATTCAAAATATCATTTGGACTGTGCCTCATGTTGAATAACTACTTTTTGAAGCCTCAAGGTGACCCAAATTGCCATTTTTACGGACATTTTCTCCTACTCAGAAGCTTCTTTTTCGACCAATTTCAGGCATTAAACTGACTCTTAACACACTTGTTTTTGTTCCAAAAGTGATAATTTACATGGAATAGTCATTTGCAGTCAAAAAATTAAACAATAAAAATTTCGATTTCTGACCATCTGGAGAAATTTCGACAGGTCACGGGTCATCGTTTTTGATCAGAAAATTGATTTTTTGGACTGTAGAAAAATTGATTCAAAATGTCAGTTGGATTGTGCCTCATGTTGAATAACTACTTTTTGAAACCTCAATGTGACCAAAATTGCCATTATTGCAGACTTTTTCTCCTATTCAGAAGCTTCTATTTCCACTAATTTCAGGCATTAAAGTGAGTCTAAACACACTTGTTTTTGTTCCAAAAGTGATAATTTACATGGAATAGTCAATTGCAGTCAAAAAATTAAACATTAAAAAAATTCCATTTCTGACCATCTGGAGAAATTTCGACAGGTCACGGGTCATCGTTTTTCATCAGAAAATTGATTTTTTGGACTGTAGAAAAATTGATTCAAAATGTCATTTGGAATGTGCCTCATGTTGAATAACTACTTTTTAAAGCCTCAATGTGACCAAAATTGCCATTATTACAGACTTTTTCTCCTATTCAGAAGCTTCTATTTCGACCAATTTCAGTCATTAAAGTGAGTCTAAACACACTTATTTTTGTTCCAAAAGTGATAATTTACATGGAATAGTCATTTGCAGTCAAAAAATTAAACAATAAAAATTTCGATTTCTGAACATCTGGAGAAATTTCGACAGGTCACGGGTCATCGTTTTTCATCAGAAAATTGATTTTTTGGACTGTAAAAAAATTGATTTAAAATGTCATTTGGATTGTGCCTCATGTTGAATAACTACTTTTTGAAACCTCAATGTGACCAAAAGTGCCATTATTGCAGACTTTTTCTCCTATTCAGAAGCTTCTATTTCGAACAATTTCAGGCATTAAAGTGACTCTAAACCCACTTATTTTAGTTCCAAAAGTGATAATTTACATGGAATAGTCATTTGCAGTCAAAAAATTAAACATTAAAACATTTCCATTTCTGACCATCTGGAGAAATTTCGATAGGTCACGGGTTATCCTTTTTCATCAGAAAATTGATTTTCTGGACTGTAGAAAAATTGATTCAAAATATCATTTGGACTGTGCCTCATGTTGAATAACTACTTTTTGAAGCCTCAAGGTGACCAAAATTGCCATTTTTACGGACATTTTCTCCTACTCAGAAGCTTCTTTTTCGACCAATTTCAGGCATTAAACTGACTCTAAACACACTTGTTTTTGTTCCAAAAGTGATAATTTACATGGAATAGTCATTTGCAGTCAAAAAATTAAACAATAAAAATTTCGATTTCTGACCATCTGGAGAAATTTCGACAGGTCACGGGTCATCGTTTTTCATCAGAAAATTGATTTTTTGGACTGTAGAAAAATTGATTCAAAATGTCATTTGGAATGTGCCTCATGTTGAATAACTAATTTTTAAAGCCTCAATGTGACCAAAATTGCCATTATTATAGACTTTTTCTCCTATTCAGAAGCTTTTATTTCGACCAATTTCAGGCATTAACGTGAGTCTAAAAATACTTGTTTTTGTTCAAAAAGTGATAATTTACATGGAATAGTCATTTGCAGTCAAAAAATTAAACATTAAAACATTTCCATTGCTGACCATCTGGAGAAATTTCGACAGGTCACGGGTCATCCTTTTTCATCAGAAAATTGATTTTCTGGACTGTAGAAAAATTGATTCAAAATGTCATTTGGAATGTGCCTCATGTTGAATAACTACTTTTTGAAGCCTCAATGTGACCAAAATTGCCATTTTTACGGACATTTTCTCCTACTCAGAAGCTTCTTTTTCGACTAATTTCAGGCATTAAAGTGAGTCTAAACACACTTGTTTTTGTTCCAAAAGTGATAATTTACATGGAATAGTCAATTGCAGTCAAAAAATTAAACAATAAAAATTTCGATTTCTGACCATTTGGAGAAATTTCGACAGGTCACGGGTCATCGTTTTTCATCAGAAAATTGATTTTTTGGACTGTAGAAAAATTGATTCAAAATGTCATTTGGAATGTGCCTCATGTTGAATAACTACTTTTTAAAGCCTCAATGTGACCAAAAGTGCCATTATTATAGACTTTTTCTCCTATTCAGAAGCTTTTATTTCGACCAATTTCAGGCATTAACGTGACTCTAAAAACACTTGTTTTTGTTCCAAAAGTGATAATTTACATGGAATAGTCATTTGCAGTCAAAAAATTAAACATTAAAACATTTCCATTGCTGACCATCTGGAGAAATTTCGACAGGTCACGGGTCATCCTTTTTCATCAGAAAATTGATTTTCTGGACTGTAGAAAAATTGATTCAAAATTTCATTTGGAATGTGCCTCATGTTGAATAACTACTTTTTGAAGCCTCAAGGTGACCAAAATTGCCATTTTTACTGACATTTTCTCCTACTCAGAAGCTTCTTTTTCGACCAATTTCAGGCATTAAACTGATTCTAAACACACTTGTTTTTGTTCCAAAAGTGATAATTTACATGGAATAGTCATTTGCAGTCAAAAAATTAAACAATAAAAATTTCAATATCTGACCATCTGGAGAAATTTCGACAGGTCACGGGTCATCGTTTTTCATCAGAAAATTGATTTTTTGGACTGTAGAAAAATTGATTCAAAATGTCATTTTGAATGTGCCTCATGTTGAATAACTACTTTTTAAAGCCTCAATGTGACCAAAATTGCCATTATTACAGACTTTTTCTCCTATTCAGAAGCTTCTATTTCGACCAATTTCAGGCATTAACGTGACTCTAAAAACACTTGTTTTTGTTCCAAAAGTGATAATTTACATGGAATAGTCATTTGCAGTCAAAATATTAAACATTAAAACATTTCCATTTCTGACCATCTGGAGAAATTTCGACAGGTCACGGGTCATCCTTTTTCATCAGAAAATAGATTTTCTGGACTGTAGAAAAATTGATTCAAAATGTCATTTGGAATGTGCCTCATGTTGAATAACTACTTTTTGAAGCCTCAATGTGACCAAAATTGCCATTTTTACTTACATTTTCTCCTACTCAGAAGCTTCTTTTTCGACCAATTTCAGGCATTAAACTGACTCTAAACACACTTGTTTTTGTTCCAAAAGTGATAATTTACATGGAATAGTCATTTGCAGTCAAAAAATTAAACATTAAAACATTTCCATTTCTGACCATCTGGAGAAATTTCGACAGGTCACGGGTCCTCCTTTTTCATCAGAAAATTGATTTTCTGGACTGTAGAAAAATTGATTCAAAATGTCATTTGGAATGTGCCTCATGTTAAATGACTACTTTTTGAAGCCTCAATGTGACCAAAATTGCCATTTTTACGGACATTTTCTCCTACTCAGAAGCTTCTTTTTCGACTAATTTCAGGCATTAAACTGACTCTAAACACACTTGTTTTTGTTCCAAAAGTGATAATTTACATGGAATAGTCATTTGCAGTCAAAAAATTAAACAATAAAAATTTCGATTTCTGACCATCTGGAGAAATTTCGACAGGTCACGGGTCATCGTTTTTCATCAGAAAATTGATTTTTTGGACTGTAGAAAAATTGATTCAAAATGTCATTTGGAATGTGCCTCATGTTGAATAACTACTTTTTAAAGCCTCAATGTGACCAAAATTGCCATTATTACAGACTTTTTCTCCTATCCAGAAGCTTTTATTTCGACCAATTTCAGGCATTAACGTGACTCTAAAAACACTTGTTTTTGTTCCAAAAGTGATAATTTACATGGAATAGTCATTTGCAGTCAAAAAATTAAACATTAAAACATTTCCATTGCTGACCATCTGGAGAAATTTCGACAGGTCACGGGTCATCCTTTTTCATCAGAAAATTGATTTTCTGGACTGTAGAAAAATTGATTCAAAATGTCATTTGGAATGTGCCTCATGTTGAATAACTACTTTTTGAAGCCTCAATGTGACCAAAATTGCCATTTTTACGGACATTTTCTCCTACTCAGAAGCTTCTTTTTCGACTAATTTCAGGCATTAAAGTGAGTCTAAACACACTTGTTTTTGTTCCAAAAGTGATAATTTACATGGAATAGTCAATTGCAGTCAAAAAATTAAACAATAAAAATTTCGATTTCTGACCATTTGGAGAAATTTCGACAGGTCACGGGTCATCGTTTTTCATCAGAAAATTGATTTTTTGGACTGTAGAAAAATTGATTCAAAATGTCATTTGGAATGTGCCTCATGTTGAATAACTACTTTTTAAAGCCTCAATGTGACCAAAAGTGCCATTATTATAGACTTTTTCTCCTATTCAGAAGCTTTTATTTCGACCAATTTCAGGCATTAACGTGACTCTAAAAACACTTGTTTTTGTTCCAAAAGTGATAATTTACATGGAATAGTCATTTGCAGTCAAAAAATTAAACATTAAAACATTTCCATTGCTGACCATCTGGAGAAATTTCGACAGGTCACGGGTCATCCTTTTTCATCAGAAAATTGATTTTCTGGACTGTAGAAAAATTGATTCAAAATTTCATTTGGAATGTGCCTCATATTGAATAACTACTTTTTGAAGCCTCAAGGTGACCAAAATTGCCATTTTTACTGACATTTTCTCCTACTCAGAAGCTTCTTTTTCGACCAATTTCAGGCATTAAACTGATTCTAAACACACTTGTTTTTGTTCCAAAAGTGATAATTTACATGGAATAGTCATTTGCAGTCAAAAAATTAAACAATAAAAATTTCAATATCTGACCATCTGGAGAAATTTCGACAGGTCACGGGTCATCGTTTTTCATCAGAAAATTGATTTTTTGGACTGTAGAAAAATTGATTCAAAATGTCATTTTGAATGTGCCTCATGTGGAATAACTACTTTTTAAAGCCTCAATGTGACCAAAATTGCCATTATTACAGACTTTTTCTCCTATTCAGAAGCTTCTATTTCGACCAATTTCAGGCATTAACGTGACTCTAAAAACACTTGTTTTTGTTCCAAAAGTGATAATTTACATGGAATAGTCATTTGCAGTCAAAATATTAAACATTAAAACATTTCCATTTCTGACCATCTGGAGAAATTTCGACAGGTCACGGGTCATCCTTTTTCATCAGAAAATAGATTTTCTGGACTGTAGAAAAATTGATTCAAAATGTCATTTGGAATGTGCCTCATGTTGAATAACTACTTTTTGAAGCCTCAATGTGACCAAAATTGCCATTTTTACTTACATTTTCTCCTACTCAGAAGCTTCTTTTTCGACCAATTTCAGGCATTAAACTGACTCTAAACACACTTGTTTTTGTTCCAAAAGTGATAATTTACATGGAATAGTCATTTGCAGTCAAAAAATTAAACATTAAAACATTTCCATTTCTGACCATCTGGAGAAATTTCGACAGGTCACGGGTCCTCCTTTTTCATCAGAAAATTGATTTTCTGGACTGTAGAAAAATTGATTCAAAATGTCATTTGGAATGTGCCTCATGTTAAATGACTACTTTTTGAAGCCTCAATGTGACCAAAATTGCCATTTTTACGGACATTTTCTCCTACTCAGAAGCTTCTTTTTCGACTAATTTCAGGCATTAAACTGACTCTAAACACACTTGTTTTTGTTCCAAAAGTGATAATTTACATGGAATAGTCATTTGCAGTCAAAAAATTAAACAATAAAAATTTCGATTTCTGACCATCTGGAGAAATTTCGACAGGTCACGGGTCATCGTTTTTCATCAGAAAATTGATTTTTTGGACTGTAGAAAAATTGATTCAAAATGTCATTTGGAATGTGCCTCATGTTGAATAACTACTTTTTAAAGCCTCAATGTGACCAAAATTGCCATTATTACAGACTTTTTCTCCTATCCAGAAGCTTTTATTTCGACCAATTTCAGGCATTAACGTGACTCTAAAAACACTTGTTTTTGTTCCAAAAGTGATAATTTACATGGAATAGTCATTTGCAGTCAAAAAATTAAACATTAAAACATTTCCATTGCTGACCATCTGGAGAAATTTCGACAGGTCACGGGTCATCCTTTTTCATCAGAAAATTGATTTTCTGGACTGTAGAAAAATTGATTCAAAATGTCATTTGGAATGTGCCTCATGTTGAATAACTACTTTTTGAAGCCTCAATGTGACCAAAATTGCCATTTTTACGGACATTTTCTCCTACTCAGAAGCTTCTTTTTCGACTAATTTCAGGCATTAAAGTGAGTCTAAACACACTTGTTTTTGTTCCAAAAGTGATAATTTACATGGAATAGTCAATTGCAGTCAAAAAATTAAACAATAAAAATTTCGATTTCTGACCATTTGGAGAAATTTCGACAGGTCACGGGTCATCGTTTTTCATCAGAAAATTGATTTTTTGGACTGTAAAAAAATTTATTTAAAATGTCATTTGGATTGTACCTCATGTTGAATAACTACTTTTTGAAACCTCAATGTGACCAAAAGTGCCATTATTGCAGACTTTTTCTCCTATTCAGAAGCTTCTATTTCGAACAATTTCAGGCATTAAAGTGACTCTAAACATACTTATTTTAGTTCCAAAAGTGATAATTTACATGGAATAGTCATTTGCAGTCAAAAAATTAAACATTAAAACATTTCCAATTCTGACCATCTGGAGAAATTTCGACAGGTCACGGGTCATCCTTTTTCATCAGAAAATTGATTTTCTGGACTGTAGAAAAATTTATTCAAAATGTCATTTGGAATGTGCCTCATGTTGAATAACTACTTTTTGAAGCCTCAAGGTGACCAAAATTGCCATTTTTACTGACATTTTCTCCTACTCAGAAGCTTCTTTTTCGACCAATTTCAGGCATTAAACTGATTCTAAACACACTTGTTTTTGTTCCAAAAGTGATAATTTACATGGAATAGTCATTTGTAGTCAAAAAATTAAACAATACAAATTTCGATATCTGACCATCTGGAGAAATTTCGACAGGTCACGGGTCATCGTTTTTCATCAGAAAATAGATTTTTTGGACTGTAGAAAAATTGATTCAAAATGTCATTTTGAATGTGCCTCATGTTGAATAACTACTTTTTAAAGCCTGAATGTGACCAAAATTGCCATTATTACAGACTTTTTCTCCTATTCAGAAGCTTTTATTTCAACCAATTTCAGGCATTAACGTGACTCTAAAAACACTTGTTTTTGTTCCAAAAGTGATAATTTACATGGAATAGTCATTTGCAGTCAAAATATTAAACATTAAAACATTTCCATTTCTGACCATCTGGAGAAATTTCGACAGGTCACGGGTCATCCTTTTTCATCAGAAAATAGATTTTCTGGACTGTAGAAAAATTGATTCAAAATGTCATTTGGAATGTGCCTCATGTTGAATAACTACTTTTTGAAGCCTCAATGTGACCAAAATTGCCATTTTTACTTACATTTTCTCCTACTCAGAAGCTTCTTTTTCGACCAATTTCAGGCATTAAACTGACTCTAAAACACTTGTTTTTGTTCCAAAAGTGATAATTTACATGGAATAGTCATTTGCAGTCAAAAAATTAAACAATACAAATTTCGATTTCTGACCATCTGGAGAAATTTCGACAGGTCACGGATCATCGTTTTTCATCAGAAAATTGATTTTTTGGACTGTAAAAAAATTGATTTAAAATGTCATTTGGATTGTGCCTCATGTTGAATAACTACTTTTTAAAGCCTCAATGTTACCAAAATTGCCATTATTACAGACTTTTTCTCCTATTCAGAAGCTTCTATTTCGACCAATTTCAGTCATTAAAGTGAGTCTAAACACACTTATTTTTGTTCCAAAAGTGATAATTTACATGGAATAGTCATTTGCAGTCAAAAAATTAAACAATACAAATTTCGATTTCTGACCATCTGGAGAAATTTCGACAGGTCACGGGTCATCGTTTTTGATCAGAATATTGATTTTTTGGACTGTAGAAAAATTGATTCAAAATGTCATTTGGATTGTGCCTCATGTTGAATAACTACTTTTTGAAACCTCAATGTGACCAAAATTGCCATTATTGCAGACTTTTTCTCCTATTCAGAAGCTTCTATTTCCACTAATTTCAGTCATTAAAGTGAGTCTAAACACACTTATTTTTGTTCCAAAAGTGATAATTTACATGGAATAGTCATTTGCAGTCAAAAAATTAAACAATAAAAATTTCGATTTCTGAACATCTGGAGAAATTTCGACAGGTCACGGGTCATCGTTTTTCATCAGAAAATTGATTTTTTGGACTGTAAAAAAATTGATTTAAAATGTCATTTGGATTGTGCCTCATGTTGAATAACTACTTTTTGAAACCTCAATGTGACCAAAAGTGCCATTATTGCAGACTTTTTCTCCTATTCAGAAGCTTCTATTTCGAACAATTTCAGGCATTAAAGTGACTCTAAACCCACTTATTTTAGTTCCAAAAGTGATAATTTACGTGGAATAGTCATTTGCAGTCAAAAAATTAAACATTAAAACATTTCCATTTCTGACCATCTGGAGAAATTTCGATAGGTCACGGGTCATCCTTTTTCATCAGAAAATTGATTTTCTGGACTGTAGAAAAATTGATTCAAAATATCATTTGGACTGTGCCTCATGTTGAATAACTACTTTTTGAAGCCTCAAGGTGACCCAAATTGCCATTTTTACGGACATTTTCTCCTACTCAGAAGCTTCTTTTTCGACCAATTTCAGGCATTAAACTGACTCTTAACACACTTGTTTTTGTTCCAAAAGTGATAATTTACATGGAATAGTCAATTGCAGTCAAAAAATTAAACATTAAAACATTTCCATTTCTGACCATCTGGAGAAATTTCGATAGGTCACGGGTCATCCTTTTTCATCAGAAAATTGATTTTCTGGACTGTAGAAAAATTGATTCAAAATATCATTTGGACTGTGCCTCATGTTGAATAACTACTTTTTGAAGCCTCAAGGTGACCCAAATTGCCATTTTTACGGACATTTTCTCCTACTCAGAAGCTTCTTTTTCGACCAATTTCAGGCATTAAACTGACTCTTAACACACTTGTTTTTGTTCCAAAAGTGATAATTTACATGGAATAGTCATTTGCAGTCAAAAAATTAAACAATAAAAATTTCGATTTCTGACCATCTGGAGAAATTTCGACAGGTCACGGGTCATCGTTTTTGATCAGAAAATTGATTTTTTGGACTGTAGAAAAATTGATTCAAAATGTCATTTGGATTGTGCCTCATGTTGAATAACTACTTTTTGAAACCTCAATGTGACCAAAATTGCCATTATTGCAGACTTTTTCTCCTATTCAGAAGCTTCTATTTCCACTAATTTCAGGCATTAAAGTGAGTCTAAACACACTTGTTTTTGTTCCAAAAGTGATAATTTACATGGAATAGTCAATTGCAGTCAAAAAATTAAACATTAAAAAATTTCCATTTCTGACCATCTGGAGAAATTTCGACAGGTCACGGGTCATCGTTTTTCATCAGAAAATTGATTTTTTGGACTGTAGAAAAATTGATTCAAAATGTCATTTGGAATGTGCCTCATGTTGAATAACTACTTTTTAAAGCCTCAATGTGACCAAAATTGCCATTATTACAGACTTTTTCTCCTATTCAGAAGCTTCTATTTCGACCAATTTCAGTCATTAAAGTGAGTCTAAACACACTTATTTTTGTTCCAAAAGTGATAATTTACATGGAATAGTCATTTGCAGTCAAAAAATTAAACAATAAAAATTTCGATTTCTGAACATCTGGAGAAATTTCGACAGGTCACGGGTCATCGTTTTTCATCAGAAAATTGATTTTTTGGACTGTAAAAAAATTGATTTAAAATGTCATTTGGATTGTGCCTCATGTTGAAGAACTACTTTTTGAAACCTCAATGTGACCAAAAGTGCCATTATTGCAGACTTTTTCTCCTATTCAGAAGCTTCTATTTCGAACAATTTCAGGCATTAAAGTGACTCTAAACACACTTATTTTAGTTCCAAAAGTGATAATTTACATGGAATAGTCATTTGCAGTCAAAAAATTAAACATTAAAACATTTCCATTTCTGACCATCTGGAGAAATTTCGATAGGTCACGGGTTATCCTTTTTCATCAGAAAATTGATTTTCTGGACTGTAGAAAAATTGATTCAAAATATCATTTGGACTGTGCCTCATGTTGAATAACTACTTTTTGAAGCCTCAAGGTGACCAAAATTGCCATTTTTACGGACATTTTCTCCTACTCAGAAGCTTCTTTTTCGACCAATTTCAGGCATTAAACTGACTCTAAACACACTTGTTTTTGTTCCAAAAGTGATAATTTACATGGAATAGTCATTTGCAGTCAAAAAATTAAACAATAAAAATTTCGATTTCTGACCATCTGGAGAAATTTCGACAGGTCACGGGTCATCGTTTTTCATCAGAAAATTGATTTTTTGGACTGTAGAAAAATTGATTCAAAATGTCATTTGGAATGTGCCTCATGTTGAATAACTACTTTTTAAAGCCTCAATGTGACCAAAATTGCCATTATTATAGACTTTTTCTCCTATTCAGAAGCTTTTATTTCGACCAATTTCAGGAATTAACGTGAGTCTAAAAACACTTGTTTTTGTTCCAAAAGTGATAATTTACATGGAATAGTCATTTGCAGTCAAAAAATTAAACATTAAAACATTTCCATTGCTGACCATCTGGAGAAATTTCGACAGGTCACGGGTCATCCTTTTTCATCAGAAAATTGATTTTTTGGACTGTAAAAAAATTTATTTAAAATGTCATTTGGATTGTACCTCATGTTGAATAACTACTTTTTGAAACCTCAATGTGACCAAAAGTGCCATTATTGCAGACTTTTTCTCCTATTCAGAAGCTTCTATTTCGAACAATTTCAGGCATTAAAGTGACTCTAAACATACTTATTTTAGTTCCAAAAGTGATAATTTACATGGAATAGTCATTTGCAGTCAAAAAATTAAACATTAAAACATTTTCATTTCTGACCATCTGGAGAAATTTCGACAGGTCACGGGTCATCCTTTTTCATCAGAAAATTGATTTTCTGGACTGTAGAAAAATTTATTCAAAATGTCATTTGGAATGTGCCTCATGTTGAATAACTACTTTTTGAAGCCTCAAGGTGACCAAAATTGCCATTTTTACTGACATTTTCTCCTACTCAGAAGCTTCTTTTTCGACCAATTTCAGGCATTAAACTGATTCTAAACACACTTGTTTTTGTTCCAAAAGTGATAATTTACATGGAATAGTCATTTGTAGTCAAAAAATTAAACAATAAAAATTTCGATATCTGACCATCTGGAGAAATTTCGACAGGTCACGGGTCATCGTTTTTCATCAGAAAATAGATTTTTTGGACTGTAGAAAAATTGATTCAAAATGTCATTTTGAATGTGCCTCATGTTGAATAACTACTTTTTAAAGCCTCAATGTGACCAAAATTGCCATTATTACAGACTTTTTCTCCTATTCAGAAGCTTCTATTTCAACCAATTTCAGGCATTAACGTGACTCTAAAAACACTTGTTTTTGTTCCAAAAGTGATAATTTACATGGAATAGTCATTTGCAGTCAAAATATTAAACATTAAAACATTTCCATTTCTGACCATCTGGAGAAATTTCGACAGGTCACGGGTCATCGTTTTTCATCAGAAAATTGATTTTTTGGACTGTAAAAAAATTGATTTAAAATGTCATTTGGATTGTGCCTCATGTTGAATAACTACTTTTTAAAGCCTCAATGTTACCAAAATTGCCATTATTACAGACTTTTTCTCCTATTCAGAAGCTTCTATTTCGACCAATTTCAGTCATTAAAGTGAGTCTAAACACACTTATTTTTGTTCCAAAAGTGATAATTTACATGGAATAGTCATTTGCAGTCAAAAAATTAAACAATACAAATTTCGATTTCTGACCATCTGGAGAAATTTCGACAGGTCACGGGTCATCGTTTTTGATCAGAATATTGATTTTTTGGACTGTAGAAAAATTGATTCAAAATGTCATTTGGATTGTGCCTCATGTTGAATAACTACTTTTTGAAACCTCAATGTGACCAAAATTGCCATTATTGCAGACTTTTTCTCCTATTCAGAAGCTTCTATTTCCACTAATTTCAGGCATTAAAGTGAGTCTAAACACACTTGTTTTTGTTCCAAAAGGGATCATTTACATGGAATAGTCAATTGCAGTCAAAAAATTAAACATTAAAAAATTTCCATTTCTGACCATCTGGAGAAATTTCGACAGGTCACGGGTCATCGTTTTTCATCAGAAAATTGATTTTTTTGACTGTAGAAAAATTGATTCAAAATGTCATTTGGAATGTGCCTCATGTTGAATAACTACTTTTTAAAGCCTCAATGTGACCAAAATTGCCATTATTACAGACTTTTTCTCCTATTCAGAAGCTTCTATTTCGACCAATTTCAGTCATTAAAGTGAGTCTAAACACACTTATTTTTGTTCCAAAAGTGATAATTTACATGGAATAGTCATTTGCAGTCAAAAAATTAAACAATAAAAATTTCGATTTCTGAACATCTGGAGAAATTTCGACAGGTCACGGGTCATCGTTTTTCATCAGAAAATTGATTTTTTGGACTGTAAAAAAATTGATTTAAAATGTCATTTGGATTGTGCCTCATGTTGAATAACTACTTTTTGAAACCTCAATGTGACCAAAAGTGCCATTATTGCAGACTTTTTCTCCTATTCAGAAGCTTCTATTTCGAACAATTTCAGGCATTAAAGTGACTCTAAACATACTTATTTTAGTTCCAAAAGTGATAATTTACATGGAATAGTCATTTGCAGTCAAAAAATTAAACATTAAAACATTTCCATTTCTGACCATCTGGAGAAATTTCGACAGGTCACGGGTCATCCTTTTTCATCAGAAAATTGATTTTCTGGACTGTAGAAAAATTTATTCAAAATGTCATTTGGAATGTGCCTCATGTTGAATAACTACTTTTTGAAGCCTCAAGGTGACCAAAATTGCCATTTTTACTGACATTTTCTCCTACTCAGAAGCTTCTTTTTCGACCAATTTCAGGCATTAAACTGATTCTAAACACACTTGTTTTTGTTCCAAAAGTGATAATTTACATGGAATAGTCATTTGTAGTCAAAAAATTAAACAATAAAAATTTCGATATCTGACCATCTGGAGAAATTTCGACAGGTCACGGGTCATCGTTTTTCATCAGAAAATAGATTTTTTGGACTGTAGAAAAATTGATTCAAAATGTCATTTTGAATGTGCCTCATGTTGAATAACTACTTTTTAAAGCCTCAATGTGACCAAAATTGCCATTATTACAGACTTTTTCTCCTATTCAGAAGCTTCTATTTCAACCAATTTCAGGCATTAACGTGACTCTAAAAACACTTGTTTTTGTTCCAAAAGTGATAATTTACATGGAATAGTCATTTGCAGTCAAAATATTAAACATTAAAACATTTCCATTTCTGACCATCTGGAGAAATTTCGACAGGTCACGGGTCATCGTTTTTCATCAGAAAATTGATTTTTTGGACTGTAAAAAAATTGATTTAAAATGTCATTTGGATTGTGCCTCATGTTGAATAACTACTTTTTAAAGCCTCAATGTTACCAAAATTGCCATTATTACAGACTTTTTCTCCTATTCAGAAGCTTCTATTTCGACCAATTTCAGTCATTAAAGTGAGTCTAAACACACTTATTTTTGTTCCAAAAGTGATAATTTACATGGAATAGTCATTTGCAGTCAAAAAATTAAACAATACAAATTTCGATTTCTGACCATCTGGAGAAATTTCGACAGGTCACGGGTCATCGTTTTTGATCAGAATATTGATTTTTTGGACTGTAGAAAAATTGATTCAAAATGTCATTTGGATTGTGCCTCATGTTGAATAACTACTTTTTGAAACCTCAATGTGACCAAAATTGCCATTATTGCAGACTTTTTCTCCTATTCAGAAGCTTCTATTTCCACTAATTTCAGGCATTAAAGTGAGTCTAAACACACTTGTTTTTGTTCCAAAAGGGATCATTTACATGGAATAGTCAATTGCAGTCAAAAAATTAAACATTAAAAAATTTCCATTTCTGACCATCTGGAGAAATTTCGACAGGTCACGGGTCATCGTTTTTCATCAGAAAATTGATTTTTTTGACTGTAGAAAAATTGATTCAAAATGTCATTTGGAATGTGCCTCATGTTGAATAACTACTTTTTAAAGCCTCAATGTGACCAAAATTGCCATTATTACAGACTTTTTCTCCTATTCAGAAGCTTCTATTTCGACCAATTTCAGTCATTAAAGTGAGTCTAAACACACTTATTTTTGTTCCAAAAGTGATAATTTACATGGAATAGTCATTTGCAGTCAAAAAATTAAACAATAAAAATTTCGATTTCTGAACATCTGGAGAAATTTCGACAGGTCACGGGTCATCGTTTTTCATCAGAAAATTGATTATTTGGACTGTAAAAAAATTGATTTAAAATGTCATTTGGATTGTGCCTCATGTTGAATAACTACTTTTTGAAACCTCAATGTGACCAAAAGTGCCATTATTGCAGACTTTTTCTCCTATTCAGAAGCTTCTATTTCGAACAATTTCAGGCATTAAAGTGACTCTAAACACACTTATTTTAGTTCCAAAAGTGATAATTTACATGGAATAGTCATTTGCAGTCAAAAAATTAAACATTAAAACATTTCCATTTCTGACCATCTGGAGAAATTTCGATAGGTCACGGGTCATCCTTTTTCATCAGAAAATTGATTTTCTGGACTGTAGAAAAATTGATTCAAAATATCATTTGGACTGTGCCTCATGTTGAATAACTACTTTTTGAAGCCTCAAGGTGACCCAAATTGCCATTTTTACGGACATTTTCTCCTACTCAGAAGCTTCTTTTTCGACCAATTTCAGGCATTAAACTGACTCTTAACACACTTGTTTTTGTTCCAAAAGTGATAATTTACATGGAATAGTCATTTGCAGTCAAAAAATTAAACAATAAAAATTTCGATTTCTGACCATCTGGAGAAATTTCGACAGGTCACGGGTCATCGTTTTTGATCAGAAAATTGATTTTTTGGACTGTAGAAAAATTGATTCAAAATGTCATTTGGATTGTGCCTCATGTTGAATAACTACTTTTTGAAACCTCAATGTGACCAAAATTGCCATTATTGCAGACTTTTTCTCCTATTCAGAAGCTTCTATTTCCACTAATTTCAGGCATTAAAGTGATTTTAAACACACTTGTTTTTGTTCCAAAAGTGATAATTTACATGGAATAGTCAATTGCAGTCAAAAAATTAAACATTAAAAAATTTCCATTTCTGACCATCTGGAGAAATTTCGACAGGTCACGGGTCATCGTTTTTCATCAGAAAATTGATTTTTTGGACTGTAGAAAAATTGATTCAAAATGTCATTTGGAATGTGCCTCATGTTGAATAACTACTTTTTAAAGCCTCAATGTGACCAAAATTGCCATTATTACAGACTTTTTCTCCTATTCAGAAGCTTCTATTTCGACCAATTTCAGTCATTAAAGTGAGTCTAAACACACCTATTTTTGTTCCAAAAGTGATAATTTACATGGAATAGTCAATTGCAGTCAAAAAATTAAACATTAAAAAATTTCCATTTCTGACCATCTGGAGAAATTTCGACAGGTCACGGGTCATCGTTTTTCATCAGAAAATTGATTTTTTGGACTGTAGAAAAATTGATTCAAAATGTCATTTGGAATGTGCCTCATGTTGAATAACTACTTTTTAAAGCCTCAATGTGACCAAAATTGCCATTATTACAGACTTTTTCTCCTATTCAGAAGCTTCTATTTCGACCAATTTCAGTCATTAAAGTGAGTCTAAACACACTTATTTTTGTTCCAAAAGTGATAATTTACATGGAATAGTCATTTGCAGTCAAAAAATTAAACAATAAAAATTTCGATTTCTGAACATCTGGAGAAATTTCGACAGGTCACGGGTCATCGTTTTTCATCAGAAAATTGATTTTTTGGACTGTAAAAAAATTGATTTAAAATGTCATTTGGATTGTGCCTCATGTTGAATAACTACTTTTTGAAACCTCAATGTGACCAAAAGTGCCATTATTGCAGACTTTTTCTCCTATTCAGAAGCTTCTATTTCGAACAATTTCAGGCATTAAAGTGACTCTAAACACACTTATTTTAGTTCTAAAAGTGATAATTTACATGGAATAGTCATTTGCAGTCAAAAAATTAAACCTTAAAACATTTCCATTTCTGACCATCTGGAGAAATTTCGATAGGTCACGGGTTATCCTTTTTCATCAGAAAATTGATTTTCTGGACTGTAGAAAAATTGATTCAAAATATCATTTGGACTGTGCCTCATGTTGAATAACTACTTTTTGAAGCCTCAAGGTGACCAAAATTGCCATTTTTACGGACATTTTCTCCTACTCAGAAGCTTCTTTTTCGACCAATTTCAGGCATTAAACTGACTCTAAACACACTTGTTTTTGTTCCAAAAGTGATAATTTACATGGAATAGTCATTTGCAGTCAAAAAATTAAACAATAAAAATTTCGATTTCTGACCATCTGGAGAAATTTCGACAGGTCACGGGTCATCGTTTTTCATCAGAAAATTGATTTTTTGGACTGTAGAAAAATTGATTCAAAATGTCATTTGGAATGTGCCTCATGTTGAATAACTACTTTTTAAAGCCTCAATGTGACCAAAATTGCCATTATTATAGACTTTTTCTCCTATTCAGAAGCTTTTATTTCGACCAATTTCAGGCATTAACGTGAGTCTAAAAACACTTGTTTTTGTTCCAAAAGTGATAATTTACATGGAATAGTCATTTGCAGTCAAAAAATTAAACATTAAAACATTTCCATTGCTGACCATCTGGAGAAATTTCGACAGGTCACGGGTCATCCTTTTTCATCAGAAAATTGATTTTCTGGACTGTAGAAAAATTGATTCAAAATGTCATTTGGAATGTGCCTCATGTTGAATAACTACTTTTTGAAGCCTCAATGTGACCAAAATTGCCATTTTTACGGACATTTTCTCCTACTCAGAAGCTTCTTTTTCGACTAATTTCAGGCATTAAAGTGAGTCTAAACACACTTGTTTTTGTTCCAAAAGTGATAATTTACATGGAATAGTCAAGTGCAGTCAAAAAATTAAACAATAAAAATTTCGATTTCTGACCATTTGGAGAAATTTCGACAGGTCACGGGTCATCGTTTTTCATCAGAAAATTGATTTTTTGGACTGTAAAAAAATTTATTTAAAATGTCATTTGGATTGTACCTCATGTTGAATAACTACTTTTTGAAACCTCAATGTGACCAAAAGTGCCATTATTGCAGACTTTTTCTCCTATTCAGAAGCTTCTATTTCGAACAATTTCAGGCATTAAAGTGACTCTAAACATACTTATTTTAGTTCCAAAAGTGATAATTTACATGGAATAGTCATTTGCAGTCAAAAAATTAAACATTAAAACATTTCCATTTCTGACCATCTGGAGAAATTTCGACAGGTCACGGGTCATCCTTTTTCATCAGAAAATTGATTTTCTGGACTGTAGAAACATTTATTCAAAATGTCATTTGGAATGTGCCTCATGTTGAATAACTACTTTTTGAAGCCTCAAGGTGACCAAAATTGCCATTTTTACTGACATTTTCTCCTACTCAGAAGCTTCTTTTTCGACCAATTTCAGGCATTAAACTGATTCTAAACACACTTGTTTTTGTTCCAAAAGTGATAATTTACATGGAATAGTCATTTGTAGTCAAAAAATTAAACAATAAAAATTTCGATATCTGACCATCTGGAGAAATTTCGACAGGTCACGGGTCATCGTTTTTCATCAGAAAATAGATTTTTTGGACTGTAGAAAAATTGATTCAAAATGTCATTTTGAATGTGCCTCATGTTGAATAACTACTTTTTAAAGCCTCAATGTGACCAAAATTGCCATTATTACAGACTTTTTCTCCTATTCAGAAGCTTCTATTTCAACCAATTTCAGGCATTAACGTGACTCTAAAAACACTTGTTTTTGTTCCAAAAGTGATAATTTACATGGAATAGTCATTTGCAGTCAAAATATTAAACATTAAAACATTTCCATTTCTGACCATCTGGAGAAATTTCGACAGGTCACGGGTCATCGTTTTTCATCAGAAAATTGATTTTTTGGACTGTAAAAAAATTGATTTAAAATGTCATTTGGATTGTGCCTCATGTTGAATAACTACTTTTTAAAGCCTCAATGTTACCAAAATTGCCATTATTACAGACTTTTTCTCCTATTCAGAAGCTTCTATTTCGACCAATTTCAGTCATTAAAGTGAGTCTAAACACACTTATTTTTGTTCCAAAAGTGATAATTTACATGGAATAGTCATTTGCAGTCAAAAAATTAAACAATACAAATTTCGATTTCTGACCATCTGGAGAAATTTCGACAGGTCACGGGTCATCGTTTTTGATCAGGATATTGATTTTTTGGACTGTAGAAAAATTGATTCAAAATGTCATTTGGATTGTGCCTCATGTTGAATAACTACTTTTTGAAACCTCAATGTGACCAAAATTGCCATTATTGCAGACTTTTTCTCCTATTCAGAAGCTTCTATTTCCACTAATTTCAGGCATTAAAGTGAGTCTAAACACACTTGTTTTTGTTCCAAAAGGGATCATTTACATGGAATAGTCAATTGCAGTCAAAAAATTAAACATTAAAAAATTTCCATTTCTGACCATCTGGAGAAATTTCGACAGGTCACGGGTCATCGTTTTTCATCAGAAAATTGATTTTTTTGACTGTAGAAAAATTGATTCAAAATGTCATTTGGAATGTGCCTCATGTTGAATAACTACTTTTTAAAGCCTCAATGTGACCAAAATTGCCATTATTACAGACTTTTTCTCCTATTCAGAAGCTTCTATTTCGACCAATTTCAGTCATTAAAGTGAGTCTAAACACACTTATTTTTGTTCCAAAAGTGATAATTTACATGGAATAGTCATTTGCAGTCAAAAAATTAAACAATAAAAATTTCGATTTCTGAACATCTGGAGAAATTTCGACAGGTCACGGGTCATCGTTTTTCATCAGAAAATTGATTTTTTGGACTGTAAAAAAATTGATTTAAAATGTCATTTGGATTGTGCCTCATGTTGAATAACTACTTTTTGAAACCTCAATGTGACCAAAAGTGCCATTATTGCAGACTTTTTCTCCTATTCAGAAGCTTCTATTTCGAACAATTTCAGGCATTAAAGTGACTCTAAACACACTTATTTTAGTTCCAAAAGTGATAATTTACATGGAATAGTCATTTGCAGTCAAAAAATTAAACATTAAAACATTTCCATTTCTGACCATCTGGAGAAATTTCGATAGGTCACGGGTCATCCTTTTTCATCAGAAAATTGATTTTCTGGACTGTAGAAAAATTGATTCAAAATATCATTTGGACTGTGCCTCATGTTGAATAACTACTTTTTGAAGCCTCAAGGTGACCCAAATTGCCATTTTTACGGACATTTTCTCCTACTCAGAAGCTTCTTTTTCGACCAATTTCAGGCATTAAACTGACTCTTAACACACTTGTTTTTGTTCCAAAAGTGATAATTTACATGGAATAGTCATTTGCAGTCAAAAAATTAAACAATAAAAATTTCGATTTCTGACCATCTGGAGAAATTTCGACAGGTCACGGGTCATCGTTTTTGATCAGAAAATTGATATTTTGGACTGTAGAAAAATTGATTCAAAATGTCATTTGGATTGTGCCTCATGTTGAATAACTACTTTTTGAAACCTCAATGTGACCAAAATTGCCATTATTGCAGACTTTTTCTCCTATTCAGAAGCTTCTATTTCCACTAATTTCAGGCATTAAAGTGAGTCTAAACACACTTGTTTTTGTTCCAAAAGTGATAATTTACATGGAATAGTCAATTGCAGTCAAAAAATTAAACATTAAAAAATTTCCATTTCTGACCATCTGGAGAAATTTCGACAGGTCACGGGTCATCGTTTTTCATCAGAAAATTGATTTTTTGGACTGTAGAAAAATTGATTCAAAATGTCATTTGGAATGTGCCTCATGTTGAATAACTACTTTTTAAAGCCTCAATGTGACCAAAATTGCCATTATTACAGACTTTTTCTCCTATTCAGAAGCTTCTATTTCGACCAATTTCAGTCATTAAAGTGAGTCTAAACACACCTATTTTTGTTCCAAAAGTGATAATTTACATGGAATAGTCAATTGCAGTCAAAAAATTAAACATTAAAAAATTTCCATTTCTGACCATCTGGAGAAATTTCGACAGGTCACGGGTCATCGTTTTTCATCAGAAAATTGATTTTTTGGACTGTAGAAAAATTGATTCAAAATGTCATTTGGAATGTGCCTCATGTTGAATAACTACTTTTTAAAGCCTCAATGTGACCAAAATTGCCATTATTACAGACTTTTTCTCCTATTCAGAAGCTTCTATTTCGACCAATTTCAGTCATTAAAGTGAGTCTAAACACACTTATTTTTGTTCCAAAAGTGATAATTTACATGGAATAGTCATTTGCAGTCAAAAAATTAAACAATAAAAATTTCGATTTCTGAACATCTGGAGAAATTTCGACAGGTCACGGGTCATCGTTTTTCATCAGAAAATTGATTTTTTGGACTGTAAAAAAATTGATTTAAAATGTCATTTGGATTGTGCCTCATGTTGAATAACTACTTTTTGAAACCTCAATGTGACCAAAAGTGCCATTATTGCAGACTTTTTCTCCTATTCAGAAGCTTCTATTTCGAACAATTTCAGGCATTAAAGTGACTCTAAACACACTTATTTTAGTTCCAAAAGTGATAATTTACATGGAATAGTCATTTGCAGTCAAAAAATTAAACATTAAAACATTTCCATTTCTGACCATCTGGAGAAATTTCGATAGGTCACGGGTTATCCTTTTTCATCAGAAAATTGATTTTCTGGACTGTAGAAAAATTGATTCAAAATATCATTTGGACTGTGCCTCATGTTGAATAACTACTTTTTGAAGCCTCAAGGTGACCAAAATTGCCATTTTTACGGACATTTTCTCCTACTCAGAAGCTTCTTTTTCGACCAATTTCAGGCATTAAACTGACTCTAAACACACTTGTTTTTGTTCCAAAAGTGATAATTTACATGGAATAGTCATTTGCAGTCAAAAAATTAAACAATAAAAATTTCGATTTCTGACCATCTGGAGAAATTTCGACAGGTCACGGGTCATCGTTTTTCATCAGAAAATTGATTTTTTGGACTGTAGAAAAATTGATTCAAAATGTCATTTGGAATGTGCCTCATGTTGAATAACTACTTTTTAAAGCCTCAATGTGACCAAAATTGCCATTATTATAGACTTTTTCTCCTATTCAGAAGCTTTTATTTCGACCAATTTCAGGCATTAACGTGAGTCTAAAAACACTTGTTTTTGTTCCAAAAGTGATAATTTACATGGAATAGTCATTTGCAGTCAAAAAATTAAACATTAAAACATTTCCATTGCTGACCATATGGAGAAATTTCGACAGGTCACGGGTCATCCTTTTTCATCAGAAAATTGATTTTCTGGACTGTAGAAAAATTGATTCAAAATGTCATTTGGAATGTGCCTCATGTTGAATAACTACTTTTTGAAGCCTCAATGTGACCAAAATTGCGATTTTTACGGACATTTTCTCCTACTCAGAAGCTTCTTTTTCGACTAATTTCAGGCATTAAAGTGAGTCTAAACACACTTGTTTTTGTTCCAAAAGTGATAATTTACATGGAATAGTCAATTGCAGTCAAAAAATTAAACAATAAAAATTTCGATTTCTGACCATTTGGAGAAATTTCGACAGGTCACGGGTCATCGTTTTTCATCAGAAAATTGATTTTTTTGGACTGTAAAAAAATTTATTTAAAATGTCATTTGGATTGTACCTCATGTTGAATAACTACTTTTTGAAACCTCAATGTGACCAAAAGTGCCATTATTGCAGACTTTTTCTCCTATTCAGAAGCTTCTATTTCGAACAATTTCAGGCATTAAAGTGACTCTAAACATACTTATTTTAGTTCCAAAAGTGATAATTTACATGGAATAGTCATTTGCAGTCAAAAAATTAAACATTAAAACATTTCCATTTCTGACCATCTGGAGAAATTTCGACAGGTCACGGGTCATCCTTTTTCATCAGAAAATTGATTTTCTGGACTGTAGAAAAATTTATTCAAAATGTCATTTGGAATGTGCCTCATGTTGAATAACTACTTTTTGAAGCCTCAAGGTGACCAAAATTGCCATTTTTACTGACATTTTCTCCTACTCAGAAGCTTCTTTTTCGACCAATTTCAGGCATTAAACTGATTCTAAACACACTTGTTTTTGTTCCAAAAGTGATAATTTACATGGAATAGTCATTTGTAGTCAAAAAATTAAACAATAAAAATTTCGATATCTGACCATCTGGAGAAATTTCGACAGGTCACGGGTCATCGTTTTTCATCAGAAAATAGATTTTTTGGACTGTAGAAAAATTGATTCAAAATGTCATTTTGAATGTGCCTCATGTTGAATAACTACTTTTTAAAGCCTCAATGTGACCAAAATTGCCATTATTACAGACTTTTTCTCCTATTCAGAAGCTTCTATTTCAACCAATTTCAGGCATTAACGTGACTCTAAAAACACTTGTTTTTGTTCCAAAAGTGATAATTTACATGGAATAGTCATTTGCAGTCAAAATATTAAACATTAAAACATTTCCATTTCTGACCATCTGGAGAAATTTCGACAGGTCACGGGTCATCGTTTTTCATCAGAAAATTGATTTTTTGGACTGTAAAAAAATTGATTTAAAATGTCATTTGGATTGTGCCTCATGTTGAATAACTACTTTTTAAAGCCTCAATGTTACCAAAATTGCCATTATTACAGACTTTTTCTCCTATTCAGAAGCTTCTATTTCGACCAATTTCAGTCATTAAAGTGAGTCTAAACACACTTATTTTTGTTCCAAAAGTGATAATTTACATGGAATAGTCATTTGCAGTCAAAAAATTAAACAATACAAATTTCGATTTCTGACCATCTGGAGAAATTTCGACAGGTCACGGGTCATCGTTTTTGATCAGAATATTGATTTTTTGGACTGTAGAAAAATTGATTCAAAATGTCATTTGGATTGTGCCTCATGTTGAATAACTACTTTTTGAAACCTCAATGTGACCAAAATTGTCATTATTGCAGACTTTTTCTCCTATTCAGAAGCTTCTATTTCCACTAATTTCAGGCATTAAAGTGAGTCTAAACACACTTGTTTTTGTTCCAAAAGGGATCATTTACATGGAATAGTCAATTGCAGTCAAAAAATTAAACATTAAAAAATTTCCATTTCTGACCATCTGGAGAAATTTCGACAGGTCACGGGTCATCGTTTTTCATCAGAAAATTGATTTTTTTGACTGTAGAAAAATTGATTCAAAATGTCATTTGGAATGTGCCTCATGTTGAATAACTACTTTTTAAAGCCTCAATGTGACCAAAATTGCCATTATTACAGACTTTTTCTCCTATTCAGAAGCTTCTATTTCGACCAATTTCAGTCATTAAAGTGAGTCTAAACACACTTATTTTTGTTCCAAAAGTGATAATTTACATGGAATAGTCATTTGCAGTCAAAAAATTAAACAATAAAAATTTCGATTTCTGAACATCTGGAGAAATTTCGACAGGTCACGGGTCATCGTTTTTCATCAGAAAATTGATTTTTTGGACTGTAAAAAAATTGATTTAAAATGTCATTTGGATTGTGCCTCATGTTGAATAACTACTTTTTGAAACCTCAATGTGACCAAAAGTGCCATTATTGCAGACTTTTTCTCCTATTCAGAAGCTTCTATTTCGAACAATTTCAGGCATTAAAGTGACTCTAAACACACTTATTTTAGTTCCAAAAGTGATAATTTACATGGAATAGTCATTTGCAGTCAAAAAATTAAACATTAAAACATTTCTATTTCTGACCATCTGGAGAAATTTCGATAGGTCACGGGTCATCCTTTTTCATCAGAAAATTGATTTTCTGGACTGTAGAAAAATTGATTCAAAATATCATTTGGACTGTGCCTCATGTTGAATAACTACTTTTTGAAGCCTCAAGGTGACCCAAATTGCCATTTTTACGGACATTTTCTCCTACTCAGAAGCTTCTTTTTCGACCAATTTCAGGCATTAAACTGACTCTTAACACACTTGTTTTTGTTCCAAAAGTGATAATTTACATGGAATAGTCATTTGCAGTCAAAAAATTAAACAATAAAAATTTCGATTTCTGGCCATCTGGAGAAATTTCGACAGGTCACGGGTCATCGTTTTTCATCAGAAAATTGATTTTTTGGACTGTAGAAAAATTGATTCAAAATGTCATTTGGAATGTGCCTCATGTTGAATAACTACTTTTTAAAGCCTCAATGTGACCAAAATTGCCATTATTACAGACTTTTTCTCCTATTCAGAAGCTTCTATTTCGACCAATTTCAGTCATTAAAGTGAGTCTAAACACACCTATTTTTGTTCCAAAAGTGATAATTTACATGGAATAGTCATTTGCAGTCAAAAAATTAAACAATAAAAATTTCGATTTCTGAACATCTGGAGAAATTTCGACAGGTCACGGGTCATCGTTTTTCATCAGAAAATTGATTTTTTGGACTGTAAAAAAATTGATTTAATATGTCATTTGGATTGTGCCTCATGTTGAATAACTACTTTTTGAAACCTCAATGTGACCAAAAGTGCCATTATTGCAGACTTTTTCTCCTATTCAGAAGCTTCTATTTCGAACAATTTCAGGCATTAAAGTGACTCTAAACACACTTATTTTAGTTCCAAAAGTGATAATTTACATGGAATAGTCATTTGCAGTCAAAAAATTAAACATTAAAACATTTCCATTTCTGACCATCTGGAGAAATTTCGATAGGTCACGGGTCATCCTTTTTCATCAGAAAATTGATTTTCTGGACTGTAGAAAAATTGATTCAAAATATCATTTGGACTGTGCCTCATGTTGAATAACTACTTTTTGAAGCCTCAAGGTGACCCAAATTCCCATTTTCACGGACATTTTCTCCTACTCAGAAGCTTCTTTTTCGACCAATTTCAGGCATTAAACTGACTCTTAACACACTTGTTTTTGTTCCAAAAGTGATAATTTACATGGAATAGTCATTTGCAGTCAAAAAATTAAACAATAAAAATTTCGATTTCTGACCATCTGGAGAAATTTCGACAGGTCACGGGTCATCGTTTTTGATCAGAAAATTGATTTTTTGGACTGTAGAAAAATTGATTCAAAATGTCATTTGGATTGTGCCTCATGTTGAATAACTACTTTTTGAAACCTCAATGTGACCAAAATTGCCATTATTGCAGACTTTTTCTCCTATTCAGAAGCTTCTATTTCCACTAATTTCAGGCATTAAAGTGAGTCTAAACACACTTGTTTTTGTTCCAAAAGTGATAATTTACATGGAATAGTCAATTGCAGTCAAAAAATTAAACATTAAAAAATTTCCATTTCTGACCATCTGGAGAAATTTCGACAGGTCACGGGTCATCGTTTTTCATCAGAAAATTGATTTTTTGGACTGTAGAAAAATTGATTCAAAATGTCATTTGGAATGTGCCTCATGTTGAATAACTACTTTTTAAAGCCTCAATGTGACCAAAATTGCCATTATTACAGACTTTTTCTCCTATTCAGAAGCTTCTATTTCGGCCAATTTCAGTCATTAAAGTGAGTCTAAACACACTTATTTTTGTTCCAAAAGTGATAATTTACATGGAATAGTCATTTGCAGTCAAAAAATTAAACAATAAAAATTTCGATTTCTGACCATCTGGAGAAATTTCGATAGGTCACGGGTCATTGTTTTTCATCAGAAAATTGATTTTTTGGACTGTAGAAAAATTGATTTAAAATGTCATTTGGACTGTGCCTCATGTTGAATAACTACTTTTTGAAGCCTCAAGGTGACCAAAATTGCCATTTTTACGGACATTTTCTCCTACTCAGAAGCTTCTTTTTCGACCAATTTCAGGCATTAAACTGACTCTAAACACACTTGTTTTTGTTCCAAAAGTGATAATTTACATGGAATAGTCATTTGTAGTCAAAAAATTAAACAATAAAAATTTCGATATCTGACCATCTGGAGAAATTTCGACAGGTCACGGGTCATCGTTTTTCATCAGAAAATAGATTTTTTGGACTGTAGAAAAATTGATTCAAAATGTCATTTTGAATGTGCCTCATGTTGAATAACTACTTTTTAAAGCCTCAATGTGACCAAAATTGCCATTATTACAGACTTTTTCTCCTATTCAGAAGCTTCTATTTCAACCAATTTCAGGCATTAACGTGACTCTAAAAACACTTGTTTTTGTTCCAAAAGTGATAATTTACATGGAATAGTCATTTGCAGTCAAAATATTAAACATTAAAACATTTCCATTTCTGACCATCTGGAGAAATTTCGACAGGTCACGGGTCATCGTTTTTCATCAGAAAATTGATTTTTTGGACTGTAAAAAAATTGATTTAAAATGTCATTTGGATTGTGCCTCATGTTGAATAACTACTTTTTAAAGCCTCAATGTTACCAAAATTGCCATTATTACAGACTTTTTCTCCTATTCAGAAGCTTCTATTTCGACCAATTTCAGTCATTAAAGTGAGTCTAAACACACTTATTTTTGTTCCAAAAGTGATAATTTACATGGAATAGTCATTTGCAGTCAAAAAATTAAACAATACAAATTTCGATTTCTGACCATCTGGAGAAATTTCGACAGGTCACGGGTCATCGTTTTTGATCAGAATATTGATTTTTTGGACTGTAGAAAAATTGATTCAAAATGTCATTTGGATTGTGCCTCATGTTGAATAACTACTTTTTGAAACCTCAATGTGACCAAAATTGTCATTATTGCAGACTTTTTCTCCTATTCAGAAGCTTCTATTTCCACTAATTTCAGGCATTAAAGTGAGTCTAAACACACTTGTTTTTGTTCCAAAAGGGATCATTTACATGGAATAGTCAATTGCAGTCAAAAAATTAAACATTAAAAAATTTCCATTTCTGACCATCTGGAGAAATTTCGACAGGTCACGGGTCATCGTTTTTCATCAGAAAATTGATTTTTTTGACTGTAGAAAAATTGATTCAAAATGTCATTTGGAATGTGCCTCATGTTGAATAACTACTTTTTAAAGCCTCAATGTGACCAAAATTGCCATTATTACAGACTTTTTCTCCTATTCAGAAGCTTCTATTTCGACCAATTTCAGTCATTAAAGTGAGTCTAAACACACTTATTTTTGTTCCAAAAGTGATAATTTACATGGAATAGTCATTTGCAGTCAAAAAATTAAACAATAAAAATTTCGATTTCTGAACATCTGGAGAAATTTCGACAGGTCACGGGTCATCGTTTTTCATCAGAAAATTGATTTTTTGGACTGTAAAAAAATTGATTTAAAATGTCATTTGGATTGTGCCTCATGTTGAATAACTACTTTTTGAAACCTCAATGTGACCAAAAGTGCCATTATTGCAGACTTTTTCTCCTATTCAGAAGCTTCTATTTCGAACAATTTCAGGCATTAAAGTGACTCTAAACACACTTATTTTAGTTCCAAAAGTGATAATTTACATGGAATAGTCATTTGCAGTCAAAAAATTAAACATTAAAACATTTCTATTTCTGACCATCTGGAGAAATTTCGATAGGTCACGGGTCATCCTTTTTCATCAGAAAATTGATTTTCTGGACTGTAGAAAAATTGATTCAAAATATCATTTGGACTGTGCCTCATGTTGAATAACTACTTTTTGAAGCCTCAAGGTGACCCAAATTGCCATTTTTACGGACATTTTCTCCTACTCAGAAGCTTCTTTTTCGACCAATTTCAGGCATTAAACTGACTCTTAACACACTTGTTTTTGTTCCAAAAGTGATAATTTACATGGAATAGTCATTTGCAGTCAAAAAATTAAACAATAAAAATTTCGATTTCTGGCCATCTGGAGAAATTTCGACAGGTCACGGGTCATCGTTTTTCATCAGAAAATTGATTTTTTGGACTGTAGAAAAATTGATTCAAAATGTCATTTGGAATGTGCCTCATGTTGAATAACTACTTTTTAAAGCCTCAATGTGACCAAAATTGCCATTATTACAGACTTTTTCTCCTATTCAGAAGCTTCTATTTCGACCAATTTCAGTCATTAAAGTGAGTCTAAACACACCTATTTTTGTTCCAAAAGTGATAATTTACATGGAATAGTCATTTGCAGTCAAAAAATTAAACAATACAAATTTCGATTTCTGAACATCTGGAGAAATTTCGACAGGTCACGGGTCATCGTTTTTCATCAGAAAATTGATTTTTTGGACTGTAAAAAAATTGATTTAATATGTCATTTGGATTGTGCCTCATGTTGAATAACTACTTTTTGAAACCTCAATGTGACCAAAAGTGCCATTATTGCAGACTTTTTCTCCTATTCAGAAGCTTCTATTTCGAACAATTTCAGGCATTAAAGTGACTCTAAACACACTTATTTTAGTTCCAAAAGTGATAATTTACATGGAATAGTCATTTGCAGTCAAAAAATTAAACATTAAAACATTTCCATTTCTGACCATCTGGAGAAATTTCGATAGGTCACGGGTCATCCTTTTTCATCAGAAAATTGATTTTCTGGACTGTAGAAAAATTGATTCAAAATATCATTTGGACTGTGCCTCATGTTGAATAACTACTTTTTGAAGCCTCAAGGTGACCCAAATTCCCATTTTCACGGACATTTTCTCCTACTCAGAAGCTTCTTTTTCGACCAATTTCAGGCATTAAACTGACTCTTAACACACTTGTTTTTGTTCCAAAAGTGATAATTTACATGGAATAGTCATTTGCAGTCAAAAAATTAAACAATAAAAATTTCGATTTCTGACCATCTGGAGAAATTTCGACAGGTCACGGGTCATCGTTTTTGATCAGAAAATTGATTTTTTGGACTGTAGAAAAATTGATTCAAAATGTCATTTGGATTGTGCCTCATGTTGAATAACTACTTTTTGAAACCTCAATGTGACCAAAATTGCCATTATTGCAGACTTTTTCTCCTATTCAGAAGCTTCTATTTCCACTAATTTCAGGCATTAAAGTGAGTCTAAACACACTTGTTTTTGTTCCAAAAGTGATAATTTACATGGAATAGTCAATTGCAGTCAAAAAATTAAACATTAAAAAATTTCCATTTCTGACCATCTGGAGAAATTTCGACAGGTCACGGGTCATCGTTTTTCATCAGAAAATTGATTTTTTGGACTGTAGAAAAATTGATTCAAAATGTCATTTGGAATGTGCCTCATGTTGAATAACTACTTTTTAAAGCCTCAATGTGACCAAAATTGCCATTATTACAGACTTTTTCTCCTATTCAGAAGCTTCTATTTCGGCCAATTTCAGTCATTAAAGTGAGTCTAAACACACTTATTTTTGTTCCAAAAGTGATAATTTACATGGAATAGTCATTTGCAGTCAAAAAATTAAACAATAAAAATTTCGATTTCTGACCATCTGGAGAAATTTCGATAGGTCACGGGTCATTGTTTTTCATCAGAAAATTGATTTTTTGGACTGTAGAAAAATTGATTTAAAATGTCATTTGGACTGTGCCTCATGTTGAATAACTACTTTTTGAAGCCTCAAGGTGACCAAAATTGCCATTTTTACGGACATTTTCTCCTACTCAGAAGCTTCTTTTTCGACCAATTTCAGGCATTAAACTGACTCTAAACACACTTGTTTTTGTTCCAAAAGTGATAATTTACATGGAATAGTCATTTGCAGTCAAAAAATTAAACAATAAAAATTTCGATTTCTGACCATCTGGAGAAATTTCGACAGGTCACGGGTCATCGTTTTTCATCAGAAAATTGATTTTTTGGACTGTAGAAAAATTGATTCAAAATGTCATTTGGAATGTGCCTCATGTTGAATAACTACTTTTTAAAGCCTCAATGTGACCAAAATTGCCATTATTATAGACTTTTTCTCCTATTCAGAAGCTTTTATTTCGACCAATTTCAGGCATTAACGTGAGTCTAAAAACACTTGTTTTTGTTCCAAAAGTGATAATTTACATGGAATAGTCATTTGCAGTCAAAAAATTAAACATTAAAACATTTCCATTGCTGACCATCTGGAGAAATTTCGACAGGTCACGGGTCATCCTTTTTCATCAGAAAATTGATTTTAAAATGTCATTTGGATTGTACCTCATGTTGAATAACTACTTTTTGAAACCTCAATGTGACCAAAAGTGCCATTATTGCAGACTTTTTCTCCTATTCAGAAGCTTCTATTTCGAACAATTTCAGGCATTAAAGTGACTCTAAACATACTTATTTTAGTTCCAAAAGTGATAATTTACATGGAATAGTCATTTGCAGTCAAAAAATTAAACATTAAAACATTTCCATTTCTGACCATCTGGAGAAATTTCGACAGGTCACGGGTCATCCTTTTTCATCAGAAAATTGATTTTCTGGACTGTAGAAAAATTTATTCAAAATGTCATTTGGAATGTGCCTCATGTTGAATAACTACTTTTTGAAGCCTCAAGGTGACCAAAATTGCCATTTTTACTGACATTTTCTCCTACTCAGAAGCTTCTTTTTCGACCAATTTCAGGCATTAAACTGATTCTAAACACACTTGTTTTTGTTCCAAAAGTGATAATTTACATGGAATAGTCATTTGTAGTCAAAAAATTAAACAATAAAAATTTCGATATCTGACCATCTGGAGAAATTTCGACAGGTCACGGGTCATCGTTTTTCATCAGAAAATAGATTTTTTGGACTGTAGAAAAATTGATTCAAAATGTCATTTTGAATGTGCCTCATGTTGAATAACTACTTTTTAAAGCCTCAATGTGACCAAAATTGCCATTATTACAGACTTTTTCTCCTATTCAGAAGCTTCTATTTCAACCAATTTCAGGCATTAACGTGACTCTAAAAACACTTGTTTTTGTTCCAAAAGTGATAATTTACATGGAATAGTCATTTGCAGTCAAAATATTAAACATTAAAACATTTCCATTTCTGACCATCTGGAGAAATTTCGACAGGTCACGGGTCATCGTTTTTCATCAGAAAATTGATTTTTTGGACTGTAAAAAAATTGATTTAAAATGTCATTTGGATTGTGCCTCATGTTGAATAACTACTTTTTAAAGCCTCAATGTTACCAAAATTGCCATTATTACAGACTTTTTCTCCTATTCAGAAGCTTCTATTTCGACCAATTTCAGTCATTAAAGTGAGTCTAAACACACTTATTTTTGTTCCAAAAGTGATAATTTACATGGAATAGTCATTTGCAGTCAAAAAATTAAACAATACAAATTTTGATTTCTGACCATCTGGAGAAATTTCGACAGGTCACGGGTCATCGTTTTTGATCAGAATATTGATTTTTTGGACTGTAGAAAAATTGATTCAAAATGTCATTTGGATTGTGCCTCATGTTGAATAACTACTTTTTGAAACCTCAATGTGACCAAAATTGCCATTATTGCAGACTTTTTCTCCTATTCAGAAGCTTCTATTTCCACTAATTTCAGGCATTAAAGTGAGTCTAAACACACTTGTTTTTGTTCCAAAAGGGATCATTTACATGGAATAGTCAATTGCAGTCAAAAAATTAAACATTAAAAAATTTCCATTTCTGACCATCTGGAGAAATTTCGACAGGTCACGGGTCATCGTTTTTCATCAGAAAATTGATTTTTTGGACTGTAGAAAAATTGATTCAAAATGTCATTTGGAATGTGCCTCATGTTGAATAACTACTTTTTAAAGCCTCAATGTGACCAAAATTGCCATTATTACAGACTTTTTCTCCTATTCAGAAGCTTCTATTTCGACCAATTTCAGTCATTAAAGTGAGTCTAAACACACTTATTTTTGTTCCAAAAGTGATAATTTACATGGAATAGTCATTTGCAGTCAAAAAATTAAACAATAAAAATTTCGATTTCTGAACATCTGGAGAAATTTCGACAGGTCACGGGTCATCGTTTTTCATCAGAAAATTGATTTTTTGGACTGTAAAAAAATTGATTTAAAATGTCATTTGGATTGTGCCTCATGTTGAATAACTACTTTTTGAAACCTCAATGTGACCAAAAGTGCCATTATTGCAGACTTTTTCTCCTATTCAGAAGCTTCTATTTCGAACAATTTCAGGCATTAAAGTGACTCTAAACACACTTATTTTAGTTCCAAAAGTGATAATTTACATGGAATAGTCATTTGCAGTCAAAAAATTAAACATTAAAACATTTCCATTTCTGACCATCTGGAGAAATTTCGATAGGTCACGGGTCATCCTTTTTCATCAGAAAATTGATTTTCTGGACTGTAGAAAAATTGATTCAAAATATCATTTGGACTGTGCCTCATGTTGAATAACTACTTTTTGAAGCCTCAAGGTGACCCAAATTGCCATTTTTACGGACATTTTCTCCTACTCAGAAGCTTCTTTTTCGACCAATTTCAGGCATTAAACTGACTCTTAACACACATGTTTTTGTTCCAAAAGTGATAATTTACATGGAATAGTCATTTGCAGTCAAAAAATTAAACAATAAAAATTTCGATTTCTGACCATCTGGAGAAATTTCGACAGGTCACGGGTCATCGTTTTTGATCAGAAAATTGATTTTTTGGACTGTAGAAAAATTGATTCAAAATGTCATTTGGATTGTGCCTCATGTTGAATAACTACTTTTTGAAACCTCAATGTGACCAAAATTGCCATTATTGCAGACTTTTTCTCCTATTCAGAAGCTTCTATTTCCACTAATTTCAGGCATTAAAGTGAGTCTAAACACACTTGTTTTTGTTCCAAAAGTGATAATTTACATGGAATAGTCAATTGCAGTCAAAAAATTAAACATTAAAAAATTTCCATTTCTGACCATCTGGAGAAATTTCGACAGGTCACGGGTCATCGTTTTTCATCAGAAAATTGATTTTTTGGACTGTAGAAAAATTGATTCAAAATGTCATTTGGAATGTGCCTCATGTTGAATAACTACTTTTTAAAGCCTCAATGTGACCAAAATTGCCATTATTACAGACTTTTTCTCCTATTCAGAAGCTTCTATTTCGACCAATTTCAGTCATTAAAGTGAGTCTAAACACACTTATTTTTGTTCCAAAAGTGATAATTTACATGGAATAGTCATTTGCAGTCAAAAAATTAAACAATAAAAATTTCGATTTCTGAACATCTGGAGAAATTTCGACAGGTCACGGGTCATCGTTTTTCATCAGAAAATTGATTTTTTGGACTGTAAAAAAATTGATTTAAAATGTCATTTGGATTGTGCCTCATGTTGAATAACTACTTTTTGAAACCTCAATGTGACCAAAAGTGCCATTATTGCAGACTTTTTCTCCTATTCAGAAGCTTCTATTTCGAACAATTTCAGGCATTAAAGTGACTCTAAACCCACTTATTTTAGTTCCAAAAGTGATAATTTACATGGAATAGTCATTTGCAGTCAAAAAATTAAACATTAAAACATTTCCATTTCTGACCATCTGGAGAAATTTCGATAGGTCACGGGTTATCCTTTTTCATCAGAAAATTGATTTTCTGGACTGTAGAAAAATTGATTCAAAATATCATTTGGACTGTGCCTCATGTTGAATAACTACTTTTTGAAGCCTCAAGGTGACCAAAATTGCCATTTTTACGGACATTTTCTCCTACTCAGAAGCTTCTTTTTCGACCAATTTCAGGCATTAAACTGACTCTAAACACACTTGTTTTTGTTCCAAAAGTGATAATTTACATGGAATAGTCATTTGCAGTCAAAAAATTAAACAATAAAAATTTCGATTTCTGACCATCTGGAGAAATTTCGACAGGTCACGGGTCATCGTTTTTCATCAGAAAATTGATTTTTTGGACTGTAGAAAAATTGATTCAAAATGTCATTTGGAATGTGCCTCATGTTGAATAACTACTTTTTAAAGCCTCAATGTGACCAAAATTGCCATTATTATAGACTTTTTCTCCTATTCAGAAGCTTTTATTTCGACCAATTTCAGGCATTAACGTGAGTCTAAAAACACTTGTTTTTGTTCCAAAAGTGATAATTTACATGGAATAGTCATTTGCAGTCAAAAAATTAAACATTAAAACATTTCCATTGCTGACCATCTGGAGAAATTTCGACAGGTCACGGGTCATCCTTTTTCATCAGAAAATTGATTTTCTGGACTGTAGAAAAATTGATTCAAAATGTCATTTGGAATGTGCCTCATGTTGAATAACTACTTTTTGAAGCCTCAATGTGACCAAAATTGCCATTTTTACGGACATTTTCTCCTACTCAGAAGCTTCTTTTTCGACTAATTTCAGGCATTAAAGTGAGTCTAAACACACTTGTTTTTGTTCCAAAAGTGATAATTTACATGGAATAGTCAATTGCAGTCAAAAAATTAAACAATAAAAATTTCGATTTCTGACCATTTGGAGAAATTTCGACAGGTCACGGGTCATCGTTTTTCATCAGAAAATTGATTTTTTGGACTGTAGAAAAATTGATTCAAAATGTCATTTGGAATGTGCCTCATGTTGAATAACTACTTTTTAAAGCCTCAATGTGACCAAAAGTGCCATTATTATAGACTTTTTCTCCTATTCAGAAGCTTTTATTTCGACCAATTTCAGGCATTAACGTGACTCTAAAAACACTTGTTTTTGTTCCAAAAGTGATAATTTACATGGAATAGTCATTTGCAGTCAAAAAATTAAACATTAAAACATTTCCATTGCTGACCATCTGGAGAAATTTCGACAGGTCACGGGTCATCCTTTTTCATCAGAAAATTGATTTTCTGGACTGTAGAAAAATTGATTCAAAATTTCATTTGGAATGTGCCTCATGTTGAATAACTACTTTTTGAAGCCTCAAGGTGACCAAAATTGCCATTTTTACTGACATTTTCTCCTACTCAGAAGCTTCTTTTTCGACCAATTTCAGGCATTAAACTGATTCTAAACACACTTGTTTTTGTTCCAAAAGTGATAATTTACATGGAATAGTCATTTGCAGTCAAAAAATTAAACAATAAAAATTTCAATATCTGACCATCTGGAGAAATTTCGACAGGTCACGGGTCATCGTTTTTCATCAGAAAATTGATTTTTTGGACTGTAGAAAAATTGATTCAAAATGTCATTTTGAATGTGCCTCATGTTGAATAACTACTTTTTAAAGCCTCAATGTGACCAAAATTGCCATTATTACAGACTTTTTCTCCTATTCAGAAGCTTCTATTTCGACCAATTTCAGGCATTAACGTGACTCTAAAAACACTTGTTTTTGTTCCAAAAGTGATAATTTACATGGAATAGTCATTTGCAGTCAAAATATTAAACATTAAAACATTTCCATTTCTGACCATCTGGAGAAATTTCGACAGGTCACGGGTCATCCTTTTTCATCAGAAAATAGATTTTCTGGACTGTAGAAAAATTGATTCAAAATGTCATTTGGAATGTGCCTCATGTTGAATAACTACTTTTTGAAGCCTCAATGTGACCAAAATTGCCATTTTTACTTACATTTTCTCCTACTCAGAAGCTTCTTTTTCGACCAATTTCAGGCATTAAACTGACTCTAAACACACTTGTTTTTGTTCCAAAAGTGATAATTTACATGGAATAGTCATTTGCAGTCAAAAAATTAAACATTAAAACATTTCCATTTCTGACCATCTGGAGAAATTTCGACAGGTCACGGGTCCTCCTTTTTCATCAGAAAATTGATTTTCTGGACTGTAGAAAAATTGATTCAAAATGTCATTTGGAATGTGCCTCATGTTAAATGACTACTTTTTGAAGCCTCAATGTGACCAAAATTGCCATTTTTACGGACATTTTCTCCTACTCAGAAGCTTCTTTTTCGACTAATTTCAGGCATTAAACTGACTCTAAACACACTTGTTTTTGTTCCAAAAGTGATAATTTACATGGAATAGTCATTTGCAGTCAAAAAATTAAACAATAAAAATTTCGATTTCTGACCATCTGGAGAAATTTCGACAGGTCACGGGTCATCGTTTTTCATCAGAAAATTGATTTTTTGGACTGTAGAAAAATTGATTCAAAATGTCATTTGGAATGTGCCTCATGTTGAATAACTACTTTTTAAAGCCTCAATGTGACCAAAATTGCCATTATTACAGACTTTTTCTCCTATCCAGAAGCTTTTATTTCGACCAATTTCAGGCATTAACGTGACTCTAAAAACACTTGTTTTTGTTCCAAAAGTGATAATTTACATGGAATAGTCATTTGCAGTCAAAAAATTAAACATTAAAACATTTCCATTGCTGACCATCTGGAGAAATTTCGACAGGTCACGGGTCATCCTTTTTCATCAGAAAATTGATTTTCTGGACTGTAGAAAAATTGATTCAAAATGTCATTTGGAATGTGCCTCATGTTGAATAACTACTTTTTGAAGCCTCAATGTGACCAAAATTGCCATTTTTACGGACATTTTCTCCTACTCAGAAGCTTCTTTTTCGACTAATTTCAGGCATTAAAGTGAGTCTAAACACACTTGTTTTTGTTCCAAAAGTGATAATTTACATGGAATAGTCAATTGCAGTCAAAAAATTAAACAATAAAAATTTCGATTTCTGACCATTTGGAGAAATTTCGACAGGTCACGGGTCATCGTTTTTCATCAGAAAATTGATTTTTTGGACTGTAAAAAAATTTATTTAAAATGTCATTTGGATTGTACCTCATGTTGAATAACTACTTTTTGAAACCTCAATGTGACCAAAAGTGCCATTATTGCAGACTTTTTCTCCTATTCAGAAGCTTCTATTTCGAACAATTTCAGGCATTAAAGTGACTCTAAACATACTTATTTTAGTTCCAAAAGTGATAATTTACATGGAATAGTCATTTGCAGTCAAAAAATTAAACATTAAAACATTTCCATTTCTGACCATCTGGAGAAATTTCGACAGGTCACGGGTCATCCTTTTTCATCAGAAAATTGATTTTCTGGACTGTAGAAAAATTTATTCAAAATGTCATTTGGAATGTGCCTCATGTTGAATAACTACTTTTTGAAGCCTCAAGGTGACCAAAATTGCCATTTTTACTGACATTTTCTCCTACTCAGAAGCTTCTTTTTCGACCAATTTCAGGCATTAAACTGATTCTAAACACACTTGTTTTTGTTCCAAAAGTGATAATTTACATGGAATAGTCATTTGTAGTCAAAAAATTAAACAATAAAAATTTCGATATCTGACCATCTGGAGAAATTTCGACAGGTCACGGGTCATCGTTTTTCATCAGAAAATAGATTTTTTGGACTGTAGAAAAATTGATTCAAAATGTCATTTTGAATGTGCCTCATGTTGAATAACTACTTTTTAAAGCCTGAATGTGACCAAAATTGCCATTATTACAGACTTTTTCTCCTATTCAGAAGCTTTTATTTCAACCAATTTCAGGCATTAACGTGACTCTAAAAACACTTGTTTTTGTTCCAAAAGTGATAATTTACATGGAATAGTCATTTGCAGTCAAAATATTAAACATTAAAACATTTCCATTTCTGACCATCTGGAGAAATTTCGACAGGTCACGGGTCATCCTTTTTCATCAGAAAATAGATTTTCTGGACTGTAGAAAAATTGATTCAAAATGTCATTTGGAATGTGCCTCATGTTGAATAACTACTTTTTGAAGCCTCAATGTGACCAAAATTGCCATTTTTACTTACATTTTCTCCTACTCAGAAGCTTCTTTTTCGACCAATTTCAGGCATTAAACTGACTCTAAAACACTTGTTTTTGTTCCAAAAGTGATAATTTACATGGAATAGTCATTTGCAGTCAAAAAATTAAACAATACAAATTTCGATTTCTGACCATCTGGAGAAATTTCGACAGGTCACGGGTCATCGTTTTTCATCAGAAAATTGATTTTTTGGACTGTAAAAAAATTGATTTAAAATGTCATTTGGATTGTGCCTCATGTTGAATAACTACTTTTTAAAGCCTCAATGTTACCAAAATTGCCATTATTACAGACTTTTTCTCCTATTCAGAAGCTTCTATTTCGACCAATTTCAGTCATTAAAGTGAGTCTAAACACACTTATTTTTGTTCCAAAAGTGATAATTTACATGGAATAGTCATTTGCAGTCAAAAAATTAAACAATACAAATTTCGATTTCTGACCATCTGGAGAAATTTCGACAGGTCACGGGTCATCGTTTTTGATCAGAATATTGATTTTTTGGACTGTAGAAAAATTGATTCAAAATGTCATTTGGATTGTGCCTCATGTTGAATAACTACTTTTTGAAACCTCAATGTGACCAAAATTGCCATTATTGCAGACTTTTTCTCCTATTCAGAAGCTTCTATTTCCACTAATTTCAGTCATTAAAGTGAGTCTAAACACACTTATTTTTGTTCCAAAAGTGATAATTTACATGGAATAGTCATTTGCAGTCAAAAAATTAAACAATAAAAATTTCGATTTCTGAACATCTGGAGAAATTTCGACAGGTCACGGGTCATCGTTTTTCATCAGAAAATTGATTTTTTGGACTGTAAAAAAATTGATTTAAAATGTCATTTGGATTGTGCCTCATGTTGAATAACTACTTTTTGAAACCTCAATGTGACCAAAAGTGCCATTATTGCAGACTTTTTCTCCTATTCAGAAGCTTCTATTTCGAACAATTTCAGGCATTAAAGTGACTCTAAACCCACTTATTTTAGTTCCAAAAGTGATAATTTACGTGGAATAGTCATTTGCAGTCAAAAAATTAAACATTAAAACATTTCCATTTCTGACCATCTGGAGAAATTTCGATAGGTCACGGGTCATCCTTTTTCATCAGAAAATTGATTTTCTGGACTGTAGAAAAATTGATTCAAAATATCATTTGGACTGTGCCTCATGTTGAATAACTACTTTTTGAAGCCTCAAGGTGACCCAAATTGCCATTTTTACGGACATTTTCTCCTACTCAGAAGCTTCTTTTTCGACCAATTTCAGGCATTAAACTGACTCTTAACACACTTGTTTTTGTTCCAAAAGTGATAATTTACATGGAATAGTCATTTGCAGTCAAAAAATTAAACAATAAAAATTTCGATTTCTGACCATCTGGAGAAATTTCGACAGGTCACGGGTCATCGTTTTTGATCAGAAAATTGATTTTTTGGACTGTAGAAAAATTGATTCAAAATGTCATTTGGATTGTGCCTCATGTTGAATAACTACTTTTTGAAACCTCAATGTGACCAAAATTGCCATTATTGCAGACTTTTTCTCCTATTCAGAAGCTTCTATTTCCACTAATTTCAGGCATTAAAGTGAGTCTAAACACACTTGTTTTTGTTCCAAAAGTGATAATTTACATGGAATAGTCAATTGCAGTCAAAAAATTAAACATTAAAACATTTCCATTTCTGACCATCTGGAGAAATTTCGATAGGTCACGGGTCATCCTTTTTCATCAGAAAATTGATTTTCTGGACTGTAGAAAAATTGATTCAAAATATCATTTGGACTGTGCCTCATGTTGAATAACTACTTTTTGAAGCCTCAAGGTGACCCAAATTGCCATTTTTACGGACATTTTCTCCTACTCAGAAGCTTCTTTTTCGACCAATTTCAGGCATTAAACTGACTCTTAACACACTTGTTTTTGTTCCAAAAGTGATAATTTACATGGAATAGTCATTTGCAGTCAAAAAATTAAACAATAAAAATTTCGATTTCTGACCATCTGGAGAAATTTCGACAGGTCACGGGTCATCGTTTTTGATCAGAAAATTGATTTTTTGGACTGTAGAAAAATTGATTCAAAATGTCATTTGGATTGTGCCTCATGTTGAATAACTACTTTTTGAAACCTCAATGTGACCAAAATTGCCATTATTGCAGACTTTTTCTCCTATTCAGAAGCTTCTATTTCCACTAATTTCAGGCATTAAAGTGAGTCTAAACACACTTGTTTTTGTTCCAAAAGTGATAATTTACATGGAATAGTCAATTGCAGTCAAAAAATTAAACATTAAAAAATTTCCATTTCTGACCATCTGGAGAAATTTCGACAGGTCACGGGTCATCGTTTTTCATCAGAAAATTGATTTTTTGGACTGTAGAAAAATTGATTCAAAATGTCATTTGGAATGTGCCTCATGTTGAATAACTACTTTTTAAAGCCTCAATGTGACCAAAATTGCCATTATTACAGACTTTTTCTCCTATTCAGAAGCTTCTATTTCGACCAATTTCAGTCATTAAAGTGAGTCTAAACACACTTATTTTTGTTCCAAAAGTGATAATTTACATGGAATAGTCATTTGCAGTCAAAAAATTAAACAATAAAAATTTCGATTTCTGAACATCTGGAGAAATTTCGACAGGTCACGGGTCATCGTTTTTCATCAGAAAATTGATTTTTTGGACTGTAAAAAAATTGATTTAAAATGTCATTTGGATTGTGCCTCATGTTGAATAACTACTTTTTGAAACCTCAATGTGACCAAAAGTGCCATTATTGCAGACTTTTTCTCCTATTCAGAAGCTTCTATTTCGAACAATTTCAGGCATTAAAGTGACTCTAAACACACTTATTTTAGTTCCAAAAGTGATAATTTACATGGAATAGTCATTTGCAGTCAAAAAATTAAACATTAAAACATTTCCATTTCTGACCATCTGGAGAAATTTCGATAGGTCACGGGTTATCCTTTTTCATCAGAAAATTGATTTTCTGGACTGTAGAAAAATTGATTCAAAATATCATTTGGACTGTGCCTCATGTTGAATAACTACTTTTTGAAGCCTCAAGGTGACCAAAATTGCCATTTTTACGGACATTTTCTCCTACTCAGAAGCTTCTTTTTCGACCAATTTCAGGCATTAAACTGACTCTAAACACACTTGTTTTTGTTCCAAAAGTGATAATTTACATGGAATAGTCATTTGCAGTCAAAAAATTAAACAATAAAAATTTCGATTTCTGACCATCTGGAGAAATTTCGACAGGTCACGGGTCATCGTTTTTCATCAGAAAATTGATTTTTTGGACTGTAGAAAAATTGATTCAAAATGTCATTTGGAATGTGCCTCATGTTGAATAACTACTTTTTAAAGCCTCAATGTGACCAAAATTGCCATTATTATAGACTTTTTCTCCTATTCAGAAGCTTTTATTTCGACCAATTTCAGGCATTAACGTGAGTCTAAAAACACTTGTTTTTGTTCCAAAAGTGATAATTTACATGGAATAGTCATTTGCAGTCAAAAAATTAAACATTAAAACATTTCCATTGCTGACCATCTGGAGAAATTTCGACAGGTCACGGGTCATCCTTTTTCATCAGAAAATTGATTTTCTGGACTGTAGAAAAATTGATTCAAAATGTCATTTGGAATGTGCCTCATGTTGAATAACTACTTTTTGAAGCCTCAATGTGACCAAAATTGCCATTTTTACGGACATTTTCTCCTACTCAGAAGCTTCTTTTTCGACTAATTTCAGGCATTAAAGTGAGTCTAAACACACTTGTTTTTGTTCCAAAAGTGATAATTTACATGGAATAGTCAATTGCAGTCAAAAAATTAAACAATAAAAATTTCGATTTCTGACCATTTGGAGAAATTTCGACAGGTCACGGGTCATCGTTTTTCATCAGAAAATTGATTTTTTGGACTGTAAAAAAATTTATTTAAAATGTCATTTGGATTGTACCTCATGTTGAATAACTACTTTTTGAAACCTCAATGTGACCAAAAGTGCCATTATTGCAGACTTTTTCTCCTATTCAGAAGCTTCTATTTCGAACAATTTCAGGCATTAAAGTGACTCTAAACATACTTATTTTAGTTCCAAAAGTGATAATTTACATGGAATAGTCATTTGCAGTCAAAAAATTAAACATTAAAACATTTCCATTTCTGACCATCTGGAGAAATTTCGACAGGTCACGGGTCATCCTTTTTCATCAGAAAATTGATTTTCTGGACTGTAGAAAAATTTATTCAAAATGTCATTTGGAATGTGCCTCATGTTGAATAACTACTTTTTGAAGCCTCAAGGTGACCAAAATTGCCATTTTTACTGACATTTTCTCCTACTCAGAAGCTTCTTTTTCGACCAATTTCAGGCATTAAACTGATTCTAAACACACTTGTTTTTGTTCCAAAAGTGATAATTTACATGGAATAGTCATTTGTAGTCAAAAAATTAAACAATAAAAATTTCGATATCTGACCATCTGGAGAAATTTCGACAGGTCACGGGTCATCGTTTTTCATCAGAAAATAGATTTTTTGGACTGTAGAAAAATTGATTCAAAATGTCATTTTGAATGTGCCTCATGTTGAATAACTACTTTTTAAAGCCTCAATGTGACCAAAATTGCCATTATTACAGACTTTTTCTCCTATTCAGAAGCTTCTATTTCAACCAATTTCAGGCATTAACGTGACTCTAAAAACACTTGTTTTTGTTCCAAAAGTGATAATTTACATGGAATAGTCATTTGCAGTCAAAATATTAAACATTAAAACATTTCCATTTCTGACCATCTGGAGAAATTTCGACAGGTCACGGGTCATCGTTTTTCATCAGAAAATTGATTTTTTGGACTGTAAAAAAATTGATTTAAAATGTCATTTGGATTGTGCCTCATGTTGAATAACTACTTTTTAAAGCCTCAATGTTACCAAAATTGCCATTATTACAGACTTTTTCTCCTATTCAGAAGCTTCTATTTCGACCAATTTCAGTCATTAAAGTGAGTCTAAACACACTTATTTTTGTTCCAAAAGTGATAATTTACATGGAATAGTCATTTGCAGTCAAAAAATTAAACAATACAAATTTCGATTTCTGACCATCTGGAGAAATTTCGACAGGTCACGGGTCATCGTTTTTGATCAGAATATTGATTTTTTGGACTGTAGAAAAATTGATTCAAAATGTCATTTGGATTGTGCCTCATGTTGAATAACTACTTTTTGAAACCTCAATGTGACCAAAATTGCCATTATTGCAGACTTTTTCTCCTATTCAGAAGCTTCTATTTCCACTAATTTCAGGCATTAAAGTGAGTCTAAACACACTTGTTTTTGTTCCAAAAGGGATCATTTACATGGAATAGTCAATTGCAGTCAAAAAATTAAACATTAAAAAATTTCCATTTCTGACCATCTGGAGAAATTTCGACAGGTAACGGGTCATCGTTTTTCATCAGAAAATTGATTTTTTTGACTGTAGAAAAATTGATTCAAAATGTCATTTGGAATGTGCCTCATGTTGAATAACTACTTTTTAAAGCCTCAATGTGACCAAAATTGCCATTATTACAGACTTTTTCTCCTATTCAGAAGCTTCTATTTCGACCAATTTCAGTCATTAAAGTGAGTCTAAACACACTTATTTTTGTTCCAAAAGTGATAATTTACATGGAATAGTCATTTGCAGTCAAAAAATTAAACAATAAAAATTTCGATTTCTGAACATCTGGAGAAATTTCGACAGGTCACGGGTCATCGTTTTTCATCAGAAAATTGATTTTTTGGACTGTAAAAAAATTGATTTAAAATGTCATTTGGATTGTGCCTCATGTTGAATAACTACTTTTTGAAACCTCAATGTGACCAAAAGTGCCATTATTGCAGACTTTTTCTCCTATTCAGAAGCTTCTATTTCGAACAATTTCAGGCATTAAAGTGACTCTAAACACACTTATTTTAGTTCCAAAAGTGATAATTTACATGGAATAGTCATTTGCAGTCAAAAAATTAAACATTAAAACATTTCCATTTCTGACCATCTGGAGAAATTTCGATAGGTCACGGGTCATCCTTTTTCATCAGAAAATTGATTTTCTGGACTGTAGAAAAATTGGTTCAAAATATCATTTGGACTGTGCCTCATGTTGAATAACTACTTTTTGAAGCCTCAAGGTGACCAAAATTGCCATTTTTACTGACATTTTCTCCTACTCAGAAGCTTCTTTTTCGACCAATTTCAGGCATTAAACTGATTCTAAACACACTTGTTTTTGTTCCAAAAGTGATAATTTACATGGAATAGTCATTTGTAGTCAAAAAATTAAACAATAAAAATTTCGATATCTGACCATCTGGAGAAATTTCGACAGGTCACGGGTCATCGTTTTTCATCAGAAAATAGATTTTTTGGACTGTAGAAAAATTGATTCAAAATGTCATTTTGAATGTGCCTCATGTTGAATAACTACTTTTTAAAGCCTCAATGTGACCAAAATTGCCATTATTACAGACTTTTTCTCCTATTCAGAAGCTTCTATTTCAACCAATTTCAGGCATTAACGTGACTCTAAAAACACTTGTTTTTGTTCCAAAAGTGATAATTTACATGGAATAGTCATTTGCAGTCAAAATATTAAACATTAAAACATTTCCATTTCTGACCATCTGGAGAAATTTCGACAGGTCACGGGTCATCGTTTTTCATCAGAAAATTGATTTTTTGGACTGTAAAAAAATTGATTTAAAATGTCATTTGGATTGTGCCTCATGTTGAATAACTACTTTTTAAAGCCTCAATGTTACCAAAATTGCCATTATTACAGACTTTTTCTCCTATTCAGAAGCTTCTATTTCGACCAATTTCAGTCATTAAAGTGAGTCTAAACACACTTATTTTTGTTCCAAAAGTGATAATTTACATGGAATAGTCATTTGCAGTCAAAAAATTAAACAATACAAATTTCGATTTCTGACCATCTGGAGAAATTTCGACAGGTCACGGGTCATCGTTTTTGATCAGAATATTGATTTTTTGGACTGTAGAAAAATTGATTCAAAATGTCATTTGGATTGTGCCTCATGTTGAATAACTACTTTTTGAAACCTCAATGTGACCAAAATTGCCATTATTGCAGACTTTTTCTCCTATTCAGAAGCTTCTATTTCCACTAATTTCAGGCATTAAAGTGAGTCTAAACACACTTGTTTTTGTTCCAAAAGGGATCATTTACATGGAATAGTCAATTGCAGTCAAAAAATTAAACATTAAAAAATTTCCATTTCTGACCATCTGGAGAAATTTCGACAGGTCACGGGTCATCGTTTTTCATCAGAAAATTGATTTTTTTGACTGTAGAAAAATTGATTCAAAATGTCATTTGGAATGTGCCTCATGTTGAATAACTACTTTTTAAAGCCTCAATGTGACCAAAATTGCCATTATTACAGACTTTTTCTCCTATTCAGAAGCTTCTATTTCGACCAATTTCAGTCATTAAAGTGAGTCTAAACACACTTATTTTTGTTCCAAAAGTGATAATTTACATGGAATAGTCATTTGCAGTCAAAAAATTAAACAATAAAAATTTCGATTTCTGAACATCTGGAGAAATTTCGACAGGTCACGGGTCATCGTTTTTCATCAGAAAATTGATTTTTTGGACTGTAAAAAAATTGATTTAAAATGTCATTTGGATTGTGCCTCATGTTGAATAACTACTTTTTGAAACCTCAATGTGACCAAAAGTGCCATTATTGCAGACTTTTTCTCCTATTCAGAAGCTTCTATTTCGAACAATTTCAGGCATTAAAGTGACTCTAAACACACTTATTTTAGTTCCAAAAGTGATAATTTACATGGAATAGTCATTTGCAGTCAAAAAATTAAACATTAAAACATTTCCATTTCTGACCATCTGGAGAAATTTCGATAGGTCACGGGTCATCCTTTTTCATCAGAAAATTGATTTTCTGGACTGTAGAAAAATTGATTCAAAATATCATTTGGACTGTGCCTCATGTTGAATAACTACTTTTTGAAGCCTCAAGGTGACCCAAATTGCCATTTTTACGGACATTTTCTCCTACTCAGAAGCTTCTTTTTCGACCAATTTCAGGCATTAAACTGACTCTTAACACACTTGTTTTTGTTCCAAAAGTGATAATTTACATGGAATAGTCATTTGCAGTCAAAAAATTAAACAATAAAAATTTCGATTTCTGACCATCTGGAGAAATTTCGACAGGTCACGGGTCATCGTTTTTGATCAGAAAATTGATTTTTTGGACTGTAGAAAAATTGATTCAAAATGTCATTTGGATTGTGCCTCATGTTGAATAACTACTTTTTGAAACCTCAATGTGACCAAAATTGCCATTATTGCAGACTTTTTCTCCTATTCAGAAGCTTCTATTTCCACTAATTTCAGGCATTAAAGTGAGTCTAAACACACTTGTTTTTGTTCCAAAAGTGATAATTTACATGGAATAGTCAATTGCAGTCAAAAAATTAAACATTAAAAAATTTCCATTTCTGACCATCTGGAGAAATTTCGACAGGTCACGGGTCATCGTTTTTCATCAGAAAATTGATTTTTTGGACTGTAGAAAAATTGATTCAAAATGTCATTTGGAATGTGCCTCATGTTGAATAACTACTTTTTAAAGCCTCAATGTGACCAAAATTGCCATTATTACAGACTTTTTCTCCTATTCAGAAGCTTCTATTTCGACCAATTTCAGTCATTAAAGTGAGTCTAAACACACCTATTTTTGTTCCAAAAGTGATAATTTACATGGAATAGTCAATTGCAGTCAAAAAATTAAACATTAAAAAATTTCCATTTCTGACCATCTGGAGAAATTTCGACAGGTCACGGGTCATCGTTTTTCATCAGAAAATTGATTTTTTGGACTGTAGAAAAATTGATTCAAAATGTCATTTGGAATGTGCCTCATGTTGAATAACTACTTTTTAAAGCCTCAATGTGACCAAAATTGCCATTATTACAGACTTTTTCTCCTATTCAGAAGCTTCTATTTCGACCAATTTCAGTCATTAAAGTGAGTCTAAACACACTTATTTTTGTTCCAAAAGTGATAATTTACATGGAATAGTCATTTGCAGTCAAAAAATTAAACAATAAAAATTTCGATTTCTGAACATCTGGAGAAATTTCGACAGGTCACGGGTCATCGTTTTTCATCAGAAAATTGATTTTTTGGACTGTAAAAAAATTGATTTAAAATGTCATTTGGATTGTGCCTCATGTTGAATAACTACTTTTTGAAACCTCAATGTGACCAAAAGTGCCATTATTGCAGACTTTTTCTCCTATTCAGAAGCTTCTATTTCGAACAATTTCAGGCATTAAAGTGACTCTAAACACACTTATTTTAGTTCCAAAAGTGATAATTTACATGGAATAGTCATTTGCAGTCAAAAAATTAAACATTAAAACATTTCCATTTCTGACCATCTGGAGAAATTTCGATAGGTCACGGGTTATCCTTTTTCATCAGAAAATTGATTTTCTGGACTGTAGAAAAATTGATTCAAAATATCATTTGGACTGTGCCTCATGTTGAATAACTACTTTTTGAAGCCTCAAGGTGACCAAAATTGCCATTTTTACGGACATTTTCTCCTACTCAGAAGCTTCTTTTTCGACCAATTTCAGGCATTAAACTGACTCTAAACACACTTGTTTTTGTTCCAAAAGTGATAATTTACATGGAATAGTCATTTGCAGTCAAAAAATTAAACAATAAAAATTTCGATTTCTGACCATCTGGAGAAATTTCGACAGGTCACGGGTCATCGTTTTTCATCAGAAAATTGATTTTTTGGACTGTAGAAAAATTGATTCAAAATGTCATTTGGAATGTGCCTCATGTTGAATAACTACTTTTTAAAGCCTCAATGTGACCAAAATTGCCATTATTATAGACTTTTTCTCCTATTCAGAAGCTTTTATTTCGACCAATTTCAGGCATTAACGTGAGTCTAAAAACACTTGTTTTTGTTCCAAAAGTGATAATTTACATGGAATAGTCATTTGCAGTCAAAAAATTAAACATTAAAACATTTCCATTGCTGACCATCTGGAGAAATTTCGACAGGTCACGGGTCATCCTTTTTCATCAGAAAATTGATTTTCTGGACTGTAGAAAAATTGATTCAAAATGTCATTTGGAATGTGCCTCATGTTGAATAACTACTTTTTGAAGCCTCAATGTGACCAAAATTGCCATTTTTACGGACATTTTCTCCTACTCAGAAGCTTCTTTTTCGACTAATTTCAGGCATTAAAGTGAGTCTAAACACACTTGTTTTTGTTCCAAAAGTGATAATTTACATGGAATAGTCAATTGCAGTCAAAAAATTAAACATTAAAAAATTTCCATTTCTGACCATCTGGAGAAATTTCGACAGGTCACGGGTCATCGTTTTTCATCAGAAAATTGATTTTTTGGACTGTAGAAAAATTGATTCAAAATGTCATTTGGAATGTGCCTCATGTTGAATAACTACTTTTTAAAGCCTCAATGTGACCAAAATTGCCATTATTACAGACTTTTTCTCTTATTCAGAAGCTTCTATTTCGACCAATTTCAGTCATTAAAGTGAGTCTAAACACACCTATTTTTGTTCCAAAAGTGATAATTTACATGGAATAGTCAATTGCAGTCAAAAAATTAAACATTAAAAAATTTCCATTTCTGACCATCTGGAGAAATTTCGACAGGTCACGGGTCATCGTTTTTCATCAGAAAATTGATTTTTTGGACTGTAGAAAAATTGATTCAAAATGTCATTTGGAATGTGCCTCATGTTGAATAACTACTTTTTAAAGCCTCAATGTGACCAAAATTGCCATTATTACAGACTTTTTCTCCTATTCAGAAGCTTCTATTTCGACCAATTTCAGTCATTAAAGTGAGTCTAAACACACTTATTTTTGTTCCAAAAGTGATAATTTACATGGAATAGTCATTTGCAGTCAAAAAATTAAACAATAAAAATTTCGATTTCTGAACATCTGGAGAAATTTCGACAGGTCACGGGTCATCGTTTTTCATCAGAAAATTGATTTTTTGGACTGTAAAAAAATTGATTTAAAATGTCATTTGGATTGTGCCTCATGTTGAATAACTACTTTTTGAAACCTCAATGTGACCAAAAGTGCCATTATTGCAGACTTTTTCTCCTATTCAGAAGCTTCTATTTCGAACAATTTCAGGCATTAAAGTGACTCTAAACACACTTATTTTAGTTCCAAAAGTGATAATTTACATGGAATAGTCATTTGCAGTCAAAAAATTAAACATTTAAACATTTCCATTTCTGACCATCTGGAGAAATTTCGATAGGTCACGGGTTATCCTTTTTCATCAGAAAATTGATTTTCTGGACTGTAGAAAAATTGATTCAAAATATCATTTGGACTGTGCCTTATGTTGAATAACTACTTTTTGAAGCCTCAAGGTGACCAAAATTGCCATTTTTACGGACATTTTCTCCTACTCAGAAGCTTCTTTTTCGACCAATTTCAGGCATTAAACTGACTCTAAACACACTTGTTTTTGTTCCAAAAGTGATAATTTACATGGAATAGTCATTTGCAGTCAAAAAATTAAACAATAAAAATTTCGATTTCTGACCATCTGGAGAAATTTCGACAGGTCACGGGTCATCGTTTTTCATCAGAAAATTGATTTTTTGGACTGTAGAAAAATTGATTCAAAATGTCATTTGGAATGTGCCTCATGTTGAATAACTACTTTTTAAAGCCTCAATGTGACCAAAATTGCCATTATTATAGACTTTTTCTCCTATTCAGAAGCTTTTATTTCGACCAATTTCAGGCATTAACGTGAGTCTAAAAACACTTGTTTTTGTTCCAAAAGTGATAATTTACATGGAATAGTCATTTGCAGTCAAAAAATTAAACATTAAAACATTTCCATTGCTGACCATCTGGAGAAATTTCGACAGGTCACGGGTCATCCTTTTTCATCAGAAAATTGATTTTCTGGACTGTAGAAAAATTGATTCAAAATGTCATTTGGAATGTGCCTCATGTTGAATAACTACTTTTTGAAGCCTCAATGTGACCAAAATTGCCATTTTTACGGACATTTTCTCCTACTCAGAAGCTTCTTTTTCGACTAATTTCAGGCATTAAAGTGAGTCTAAACACACTTGTTTTTGTTCCAAAAGTGATAATTTACATGGAATAGTCAATTGCAGTCAAAAACTTATACAATAAAAATTTCGATTTCTGACCATTTGGAGAAATTTCGACAGGTCACGGGTCATCGTTTTTCATCAGAAAATTGATTTTTTGGACTGTAAAAAAATTTATTTAAAATGTCATTTGGATTGTACCTCATGTTGAATAACTACTTTTTGAAACCTCAATGTGACCAAAAGTGCCATTATTGCAGACTTTTTCTCCTATTCAGAAGCTTCTATTTCGAACAATTTCAGGCATTAAAGTGACTCTAAACATACTTATTTTAGTTCCAAAAGTGATAATTTACATGGAATAGTCATTTGCAGTCAAAAAATTAAACATTAAAACATTTCCATTTCTGACCATCTGGAGAAATTTCGACAGGTCACGGGTCATCCTTTTTCATCAGAAAATTGATTTTCTGGACTGTAGAAAAATGTATTCAAAATGTCATTTGGAATGTGCCTCATGTTGAATAACTACTTTTTGAAGCCTCAAGGTGACCAAAATTGCCATTTTTACTGACATTTTCTCCTACTCAGAAGCTTCTTTTTCGACCAATTTCAGGCATTAAACTGATTCTAAACACACTTGTTTTTGTTCCAAAAGTGATAATTTACATGGAATAGTCATTTGTAGTCAAAAAATTAAACAATAAAAATTTCGATATCTGACCATCTGGAGAAATTTCGACAGGTCACGGGTCATCGTTTTTCATCAGAAAATAGATTTTTTGGACTGTAGAAAAATTGATTCAAAATGTCATTTTGAATGTGCCTCATGTTGAATAACTACTTTTTAAAGCCTCAATGTGACCAAAATTGCCATTATTACAGACTTTTTCTCCTATTCAGAAGCTTCTATTTCAACCAATTTCAGGCATTAACGTGACTCTAAAAACACTTGTTTTTGTTCCAAAAGTGAAAATTTACATGGAATAGTCATTTGCAGTCAAAATATTAAACATTAAAACATTTCCATTTCTGACCATCTGGAGAAATTTCGACAGGTCACGGGTCATCGTTTTTCATCAGAAAATTGATTTTTTGGACTGTAAAAAAATTGATTTAAAATGTCATTTGGATTGTGCCTCATGTTGAATAACTACTTTTTAAAGCCTCAATGTTACCAAAATTGCCATTATTACAGACTTTTTCTCCTATTCAGAAGCTTCTATTTCGACCAATTTCAGTCATTAAAGTGAGTCTAAACACACTTATTTTTGTTCCAAAAGTGATAATTTACATGGAATAGTCATTTGCAGTCAAAAAATTAAACAATACAAATTTCGATTTCTGACCATCTGGAGAAATTTCGACAGGTCACGGGTCATCGTTTTTGATCAGAATATTGATTTTTTGGACTGTAGAAAAATTGATTCAAAATGTCATTTGGATTGTGCCTCATGTTGAATAACTACTTTTTGAAACCTCAATGTGACCAAAATTGCCATTATTGCAGACTTTTTCTCCTATTCAGAAGCTTCTATTTCCACTAATTTCAGGCATTAAAGTGAGTCTAAACACACTTGTTTTTGTTCCAAAAGGGATCATTTACATGGAATAGTCAATTGCAGTCAAAAAATTAAACATTAAAAAATTTCCATTTCTGACCATCTGGAGAAATTTCGACAGGTCACGGGTCATCGTTTTTCATCAGAAAATTGATTTTTTTGACTGTAGAAAAATTGATTCAAAATGTCATTTGGAATGTGCCTCATGTTGAATAACTACTTTTTAAAGCCTCAATGTGACCAAAATTGCCATTATTACAGACTTTTTCTCCTATTCAGAAGCTTCTATTTCGACCAATTTCAGTCATTAAAGTGAGTCTAAACACACTTATTTTTGTTCCAAAAGTGATAATTTACATGGAATAGTCATTTGCAGTCAAAAAATTAAACAATAAAAATTTCGATTTCTGAACATCTGGAGAAATTTCGACAGGTCACGGGTCATCGTTTTTCATCAGAAAATTGATTTTTTGGACTGTAAAAAAATTGATTTAAAATGTCATTTGGATTGTGCCTCATGTTGAATAACTACTTTTTGAAACCTCAATGTGACCAAAATTGCCATTATTGCAGACTTTTTCTCCTATTCAGAAGCTTCTATTTCCACTAATTTCAGGCATTAAAGTGAGTCTAAACACACTTATTTTAGTTCCAAAAGTGATAATTTACATGGAATAGTCATTTGCAGTCAAAAAATTAAACATTAAAACATTTCCATTTCTGACCATCTGGAGAAATTTCGATAGGTCACGGGTCATCCTTTTTCATCAGAAAATTGATTTTCTGGACTGTAGAAAAATTGATTCAAAATATCATTTGGACTGTGCCTCATGTTGAATAACTACTTTTTGAAGCCTCAAGGTGACCCAAATTGCCATTTTTACGGACATTTTCTCCTACTCAGAAGCTTCTTTTTCGACCAATTTCAGGCATTAAACTGACTCTTAACACACTTGTTTTTGTTCCAAAAGTGATAATTTACATGGAATAGTCATTTGCAGTCAAAAAATTAAACAATAAAAATTTCGATTTCTGACCATCTGGAGAAATTTCGACAGGTCACGGGTCATCGTTTTTGATCAGAAAATTGATTTTTTGGACTGTAGAAAAATTGATTCAAAATGTCATTTGGATTGTGCCTCATGTTGAATAACTACTTTTTGAAACCTCAATGTGACCAAAATTGCCATTATTGCAGACTTTTTCTCCTATTCAGAAGCTTCTATTTCCACTAATTTCAGGCATTAAAGTGAGTCTAAACACACTTGTTTTTGTTCCAAAAGTGATAATTTACATGGAATAGTCAATTGCAGTCAAAAAATTAAACATTAAAAAATTTCCATTTCTGACCATCTGGAGAAATTTCGACAGGTCACGGGTCATCGTTTTTCATCAGAAAATTGATTTTTTGGACTGTAGAAAAATTGATTCAAAATGTCATTTGGAATGTGCCTCATGTTGAATAACTACTTTTTAAAGCCTCAATGTGACCAAAATTGCCATTATTACAGACTTTTTCTCCTATTCAGAAGCTTCTATTTCGACCAATTTCAGTCATTAAAGTGAGTCTAAACACACTTATTTTTGTTCCAAAAGTGATAATTTACATGGAATAGTCATTTGCAGTCAAAAAATTAAACAATAAAAATTTCGATTTCTGAACATCTGGAGAAATTTCGACAGGTCACGGGTCATCGTTTTTCATCAGAAAATTGATTTTTTGGACTGTAAAAAAATTGATTTAAAATGTCATTTGGATTGTGCCTCATGTTGAATAACTACTTTTTGAAACCTCAATGTGACCAAAAGTGCCATTATTGCAGACTTTTTCTCCTATTCAGAAGCTTCTATTTCGAACAATTTCAGGCATTAAAGTGACTCTAAACACACTTATTTTAGTTCCAAAAGTGATAATTTACATGGAATAGTCATTTGCAGTCAAAAAATTAAACATTAAAACATTTCCATTTCTGACCATCTGGAGAAATTTCGATAGGTCACGGGTTATCCTTTTTCATCAGAAAATTGATTTTCTGGACTGTAGAAAAATTGATTCAAAATATCATTTGGACTGTGCCTCATGTTGAATAACTACTTTTTGAAGCCTCAAGGTGACCAAAATTGCCATTTTTACGGACATTTTCTCCTACTCAGAAGCTTCTTTTTCGACCAATTTCAGGCATTAAACTGACTCTAAACACACTTGTTTTTGTTCCAAAAGTGATAATTTACATGGAATAGTCATTTGCAGTCAAAAAATTAAACAATAAAAATTTCGATTTCTGACCATCTGGAGAAATTTCGACAGGTCACGGGTCATCGTTTTTCATCAGAAAATTGATTTTTTGGACTGTAGAAAAATTGATTTAAAATGTCATTTGGAATGTGCCTCATGTTGAATAACTACTTTTTAAAGCCTCAATGTGACCAAAATTGCCATTATTATAGACTTTTTCTCCTATTCAGAAGCTTTTATTTCGACCAATTTCAGGCATTAACGTGAGTCTAAAAACACTTGTTTTTGTTCCAAAAGTGATAATTTACATGGAATAGTCATTTGCAGTCAAAAAATTAAACATTAAAACATTTCCATTGCTGACCATCTGGAGAAATTTCGACAGGTCACGGGTCATCCTTTTTCATCAGAAAATTGATTTTCTGGACTGTAGAAAAATTGATTCAAAATGTCATTTGGAATGTGCCTCATGTTGAATAACTACTTTTTGAAGCCTCAATGTGACCAAAATTGCCATTTTTACGGACATTTTCTCCTACTCAGAAGCTTCTTTTTCGACTAATTTCAGGCATTAAAGTGAGTCTAAACACACTTGTTTTTGTTCCAAAAGTGATAATTTACATGGAATAGTCAATTGCAGTCAAAAAATTAAACATTAAAAAATTTCCATTTCTGACCATCTGGAGAAATTTCGACAGGTCACGGGTCATCGTTTTTCATCAGAAAATTGATTTTTTGGACTGTAGAAAAATTGATTCAAAATGTCATTTGGAATGTGCCTCATGTTGAATAACTACTTTTTAAAGCCTCAATGTGACCAAAATTGCCATTATTACAGACTTTTTCTCCTATTCAGAAGCTTCTATTTCGACCAATTTCAGTCATTAAAGTGAGTCTAAACACACCTATTTTTGTTCCAAAAGTGATAATTTACATGGAATAGTCAATTGCAGTCAAAAAATTAAACATTAAAAAATTTCCATTTCTGACCATCTGGAGAAATTTCGACAGGTCACGGGTCATCGTTTTTCATCAGAAAATTGATTTTTTGGACTGTAAAAAAATTGATTTAAAATGTCATTTGGATTGTGCCTCATGTTGAATAACTACTTTTTGAAACCTCAATGTGACCAAAAGTGCCATTATTGCAGACTTTTTCTCCTATTCAGAAGCTTCTATTTCGAACAATTTCAGGCATTAAAGTGACTCTAAACACACTTATTTTAGTTCCAAAAGTGATAATTTACATGGAATAGTCATTTGCAGTCAAAAAATTAAACATTAAAACATTTCCATTTCTGACCATCTGGAGAAATTTCGATAGGTCACGGGTTATCCTTTTTCATCAGAAAATTGATTTTCTGGACTGTAGAAAAATTGATTCAAAATATCATTTGGACTGTGCCTCATGTTGAATAACTACTTTTTGAAGCCTCAAGGTGACCAAAATTGCCATTTTTACGGACATTTTCTCCTACTCAGAAGCTTCTTTTTCGACCAATTTCAGGCATTAAACTGACTCTAAACACACTTGTTTTTGTTCCAAAAGTGATAATTTACATGGAATAGTCATTTGCAGTCAAAAAATTAAACAATAAAAATTTCGATTTCTGACCATCTGGAGAAATTTCGACAGGTCACGGGTCATCGTTTTTCATCAGAAAATTGATTTTTTGGACTGTAGAAAAATTGATTCAAAATGTCATTTGGAATGTGCCTCATGTTGAATAACTACTTTTTAAAGCCTCAATGTGACCAAAATTGCCATTATTATAGACTTTTTCTCCTATTCAGAAGCTTTTATTTCGACCAATTTCAGGCATTAACGTGAGTCTAAAAACACTTGTTTTTGTTCCAAAAGTGATAATTTACATGGAATAGTCATTTGCAGTCAAAAAATTAAACATTAAAACATTTCCATTGCTGACCATCTGGAGAAATTTCGACAGGTCACGGGTCATCCTTTTTCATCAGAAAATTGATTTTCTGGACTGTAGAAAAATTGATTCAAAATGTCATTTGGAATGTGCCTCATGTTGAATAACTACTTTTTGAAGCCTCAATGTGACCAAAATTGCCATTTTTACGGACATTTTCTCCTACTCAGAAGCTTCTTTTTCGACTAATTTCAGGCATTAAAGTGAGTCTAAACACACTTGTTTTTGTTCCAAAAGTGATAATTTACATGGAATAGTCAATTGCAGTCAAAAAATTAAACAATAAAAATTTCGATTTCTGACCATTTGGAGAAATTTCGACAGGTCACGGGTCATCGTTTTTCATCAGAAAATTGATTTTTTGGACTGTAAAAAAATTTATTTAAAATGTCATTTGGATTGTACCTCATGTTGAATAACTACTTTTTGAAACCTCAATGTGACCAAAAGTGCCATTATTGCAGACTTTTTCTCCTATTCAGAAGCTTCTATTTCGAACAATTTCAGGCATTAAAGTGACTCTAAACATACTTATTTTAGTTCCAAAAGTGATAATTTACATGGAATAGTCATTTGCAGTCAAAAAATTAAACATTAAAACATTTCCATTTCTGACCATCTGGAGAAATTTCGACAGGTCACGGGTCATCCTTTTTCATCAGAAAATTGATTTTCTGGACTGTAGAAAAATTTATTCAAAATGTCATTTGGAATGTGCCTCATGTTGAATAACTACTTTTTGAAGCCTCAAGGTGACCAAAATTGCCATTTTTACTGACATTTTCTCCTACTCAGAAGCTTCTTTTTCGACCAATTTCAGGCATTAAACTGATTCTAAACACACTTGTTTTTGTTCCAAAAGTGATAATTTACATGGAATAGTCATTTGTAGTCAAAAAATTAAACAATAAAAATTTCGATATCTGACCATCTGGAGAAATTTCGACAGGTCACGGGTCATCGTTTTTCATCAGAAAATAGATTTTTTGGACTGTAGAAAAATTGATTCAAAATGTCATTTTGAATGTGCCTCATGTTGAATAACTACTTTTTAAAGCCTCAATGTGACCAAAATTGCCATTATTACAGACTTTTTCTCCTATTCAGAAGCTTCTATTTCAACCAATTTCAGGCATTAACGTGACTCTAAAAACACTTGTTTTTGTTCCAAAAGTGATAATTTACATGGAATAGTCATTTGCAGTCAAAATATTAAACATTAAAACATTTCCATTTCTGACCATCTGGAGAAATTTCGACAGGTCACGGGTCATCGTTTTTCATCAGAAAATTGATTTTTTGGACTGTAAAAAAATTGATTTAAAATGTCATTTGGATTGTGCCTCATGTTGAATAACTACTTTTTAAAGCCTCAATGTTACCAAAATTGCCATTATTACAGACTTTTTCTCCTATTCAGAAGCTTCTATTTCGACCAATTTCAGTCATTAAAGTGAGTCTAAACACACTTATTTTTGTTCCAAAAGTGATAATTTACATGGAATAGTCATTTGCAGTCAAAAAATTAAACAATACAAATTTCGATTTCTGACCATCTGGAGAAATTTCGACAGGTCACGGGTCATCGTTTTTGATCAGAATATTGATTTTTTGGACTGTAGAAAAATTGATTCAAAATGTCATTTGGATTGTGCCTCATGTTGAATAACTACTTTTTGAAACCTCAATGTGACCAAAATTGCCATTATTGCAGACTTTTTCTCCTATTCAGAAGCTTCTATTTCCACTAATTTCAGGCATTAAAGTGAGTCTAAACACACTTGTTTTTGTTCCAAAAGGGATCATTTACATGGAATAGTCAATTGCAGTCAAAAAATTAAACATTAAAAAATTTCCATTTCTGACCATCTGGAGAAATTTCGACAGGTCACGGGTCATCGTTTTTCATCAGAAAATTGATTTTTTTGACTGTAGAAAAATTGATTCAAAATGTCATTTGGAATGTGCCTCATGTTGAATAACTACTTTTTAAAGCCTCAATGTGACCAAAATTGCCATTATTACAGACTTTTTCTCCTATTCAGAAGCTTCTATTTCGACCAATTTCAGTCATTAAAGTGAGTCTAAACACACTTATTTTTGTTCCAAAAGTGATAATTTACATGGAATAGTCATTTGCAGTCAAAAAATTAAACAATAAAAATTTCGATTTCTGAACATCTGGAGAAATTTCGACAGGTCACGGGTCATCGTTTTTCATCAGAAAATTGATTTTTTGGACTGTAAAAAAATTGATTTAAAATGTCATTTGGATTGTGCCTCATGTTGAATAACTACTTTTTGAAACCTCAATGTGACCAAAAGTGCCATTATTGCAGACTTTTTCTCCTATTCAGAAGCTTCTATTTCGAACAATTTCAGGCATTAAAGTGACTCTAAACACACTTATTTTAGTTCCAAAAGTGATAATTTACATGGAATAGTCATTTGCAGTCAAAAAATTAAACATTAAAACATTTCCATTTCTGACCATCTGGAGAAATTTCGATAGGTCACGGGTCATCCTTTTTCATCAGAAAATTGATTTTCTGGACTGTAGAAAAATTGATTCAAAATATCATTTGGACTGTGCCTCATGTTGAATAACTACTTTTTGAAGCCTCAAGGTGACCCAAATTGCCATTTTTACGGACATTTTCTCCTACTCAGAAGCTTCTTTTTCGACCAATTTCAGGCATTAAACTGACTCTTAACACACTTGTTTTTGTTCCAAAAGTGATAATTTACATGGAATAGTCATTTGCAGTCAAAAAATTAAACAATAAAAATTTCGATTTCTGACCATCTGGAGAAATTTCGACAGGTCACGGGTCATCGTTTTTGATCAGAAAATTGATTTTTTGGACTGTAGAAAAATTGATTCAAAATGTCATTTGGATTGTGCCTCATGTTGAGTAACTACTTTTTGAAACCTCAATGTGACCAAAATTGCCATTATTGCAGACTTTTTCTCCTATTCAGAAGCTTCTATTTCCACTAATTTCAGGCATTAAAGTGAGTCTAAACACACTTGTTTTTGTTCCAAAAGTGATAATTTACATGGAATAGTCAATTGCAGTCAAAAAATTAAACATTAAAAAATTTCCATTTCTGACCATCTGGAGAAATTTCGACAGGTCACGGGTCATCCTTTTTCATCAGAAAATTGATTTTCTGGACTGTAGAAAAATTTATTCAAAATGTCATTTGGAATGTGCCTCATGTTGAATAACTACTTTTTGAAGCCTCAAGGTGACCAAAATTGCCATTTTTACTGACATTTTCTCCTACTCAGAAGCTTCTTTTTCGACCAATTTCAGGCATTAAACTGATTCTAAACACACTTGTTTTTGTTCCAAAAGTGATAATTTACATGGAATAGTCATTTGTAGTCAAAAAATTAAACAATAAAAATTTCGATATCTGACCATCTGGAGAAATTTCGACAGGTCACGGGTCATCGTTTTTCATCAGAAAATAGATTTTTTGGACTGTAGAAAAATTGATTCAAAATGTCATTTTGAATGTGCCTCATGTTGAATAACTACTTTTTAAAGCCTCAATGTGACCAAAATTGCCATTATTACAGACTTTTTCTCCTATTCAGAAGCTTCTATTTCAACCAATTTCAGGCATTAACGTGACTCTAAAAACACTTGTTTTTGTTCCAAAAGTGATAATTTACATGGAATAGTCATTTGCAGTCTGTTAGAACCGGCGGTCTCTAGTTGGCAGAGGTATACACTTCTGACAAATAGGGACCTACCAACTCTAGTCAGGGAAAGGGGATTACACACTCAGATAACCCCTGCTACCCCCTTGGTAGCTTGGCAGAGCAGACAGGCTTATCTCAGAGGCAGTGTGTTAAGCATTTATGACCACATACAGTAATAAAGTGAATACACTACAGATGGACACGACACAGAAGTTATTATAAAAATAGTATTTTTATATAAGGCTTAGCACAAGACCAAATAACGACAAAAATATACCACAGTCTTAATATATACTCTTTGGAAGGAAAAATAATAGTTCAAGTAAGGTTTCTTCTTGGCAAATAGTTCTTTAGCAAAGTATTCTTCTGAGCACAGTTCTTTGGCAACAATGTAACCCCCACAGGAGTCACACGACGTCGAGTCTACAAGATTCCCAAGGTTCGGCGTTGACCGCGAGGAGCGCTACGTCGAGCCTGGAGTCGCAACAGACCCCACAAGTACAGTACCTTGAGAAACGGAGAAAACGAGGATCCACGGCGTCGAGATGTCGGCGTCGAGGTCGGCGTCGATCGTGCCTCGGAGTCGGGCCAATCCGCAGCGGCGTCGAGGGATGTCGGGCCGGAGCAGCGCTCACGGCGTCGAGAAGGGCGTCGAGTCGATGCGATCAGCAGCGGCGTCGGGACGGGGTCGCTTGGAGGTAGAGCCGATACTCACTCCTCACTGGCGTCGATACCGGCGTCGAGACGGGGTCACTTGGAGCCGGGGCCGATACCCACTGCTCACTGGCGTTGCTGCTGGCGTCGAGACTGCAGATTCTCCCTTGTGTACTGGAAACAACACTTTCCAGCAATTCAGCAATTCAGTAGATGGTGAAGTCCTTTGGCCCTGTGACTTCAACAGGAGACTGGCACTCTTCCAGTCCTTGGAGATTTTCTAGCAAGTGTTCAGAGAGTACACACCAAGTTCCTCTCTCCTTGTTCCTTGGCAAAAATAAAGAAGCAGCTTTCAGGTTCCTCCACAGCGAAACAGCACTCTGGCAGAAAGGGGAGGCAAGTCCTTAGATCAGCAGGCTTCTTGTCCTTGGTACAGGTTTCCTTGTCAGAAGTGATCTGAGTTCTTGGTTCAGGGGTCCTTCTCTTATACCCCTTTTTCCCTTTGTTCCCTTTGTCCAAGCAGGGCGATTCCCACCATCTCAGGTTTGTTGTGGGTGTTGCCAGGCAGAGGCACCTGGCCTATTCACTGGGCAGGGCAGAGTCCTCAGCCGCCCAGCAGGAGGCGGGGCCAGTATTGTCACTGGTAGGAGCAGGGCTATCAGTCGCCCAGCAGGAGGCGGGGCCAGTATTGTGTCAGGCAGGGCAGGCTACTCTTCCCTCACTCTACGTGTAAACGCCCCATTCACCCCACACTGACTCACTCAGACCTCTGGAGCCACTCAGCCCCTGACACACACCCCAAACCAGCAGAGACCGGTAGATAGTTGGACAAGAAAATAGCCACTTTCTAAAAGTGCTATTTTCAAACATAGAATTTAAAAACCATCCATCCTAAAGGGTGTGTTATTAAATTCTGAGTTCAGGGATACTAAACTCGACTTGCTACCATGCTCCCTGAGTCAGATAGATTATAATGGAGTTAATAATCAGTCTGCCCAGTCTGGCCTATTGGAGGCAGGTAGCCCTTCAATAGTGAAAAACGAAAATGGCTGTAATTCACTATTAGGTCATGCCACACACATCAGGGCATGACCTACCTTTTACCAACAATGCACCCTGCCCTAGGGCCTACCATAGAGGTGTCTGAAATGTGGCAAAGGGAAGGTTTAGAGACTGGTAAGTAGGTTTCCTTACCAAGTCGACATGGCAGTCAGGGACTGCACGCAGGCGCCGCGGTGGCAGGCCTGAGACACATTTTGCACGCTGCTTCTGTGGGTGGCACAACCAGTGCTGCAAGCCCACCAGCAGCAGTTAACTTACACGCCCTTGGCACACGCAGTGCACTAGACTAGGGTCTGAACAGTAAGTCAACCAAGCCAATCATGGTAACACCAATCAATGTAACAATTTAACATAGGGAGCACTTGCACTGTGGCACTGATCAGCAGTGGCCCAGTGCCCAAAGCAATAATCCAGCAAAAACATCGTAAACAGAGGAGGCAAACAGAAAAAAATGGAGGAGAGACTCATGCCAATGATGCCAGGTCTAACACGTGTCCCCTCCAGCTGAAATGTGGGGAGAACTACCCTTCACCCAGGGAGTCCTCATCACTAAGGCGGAAAAATCTGGACAGACCATCAGCATTGGCGTGATCTGTACCAGGGCGGTGTTCCACCGTAAAGTCCATCCCCTGTAGGGAAATGGACCACCTCAACAGCTTTGGGTTCTCACCCCTCATCTGCATTAACCATCTGAGGGGCCTGTGGTCTGTCTGAACCCGGAAGTGAGACCCAAACAAGTAGGGTCTTAGCTTCTTCAGCGCCCAGACCACAGCAAATGCCTCACGCTCTATCGCACTCCACCTTTGTTCCCTGGGAAGTAACCTCCGGCTGATGAAGGCTACAGGTAAGTCTCGGCCCTCCTCATTCATCTGTGCTAGAACAGCCCCCACACCATGCTCTGAAGCGTCCGTCTGGACAATGAATTCTTTTGAAAAGTCGGGTGCCTGGAGGACCGGTGCTGTGCACATTGCAGTTTTCAGGGTGTCAAAGGCTTTCTGACAGGCGTCAGTCCAGATCACAAGTCTCGGCTGCTTCCGGGAAGTCAGCGAGGTCAAGGGGTGCACAATGTTGCCATACCCCTTGACAAACCTCCTGTAGTAACCCGTGAGACCCAAGAAGGCTCTCACCTGAGTCTGGGTTTTGGGCGGTTCCCAAGCCAGGATGGTATCTATCTTGGGTTGCAGGGGGGCCACCTTGCCACTCCCTACTTGGTGCCCCAAGTACACCACTGAACCCTGCCCAATCTGGCACTTACTAGCCTTGATTGTGAGGCCTGCTCTGCGCAGGGCCAACAACACTTCCTGGAGGTGGCGCAAGTGTTCCTCCCAGCTGGCGCTGAACACTGCTATATCGTCCAGGTAGGCGGCGCTGAAATCTTCCAGCCCGGCCAATACCTGGTTAACCAACCTCTGGAATGTGGCAGGGGCATTCTTCATCCCAAAGGGCATCACCCGGAACTGGTAGTGCCCATCTGGTGTGGAGAATGCAGACCTCTCTTTTGCCCCATCAGTCAAGGCGATCTGCCAGTACCCAGACGTTAGATCAAACGTACTAAGGTACCGGGCAGCCCCCAACCGATCGATGAGCTCATCAGCTCTGGGGATGGGGTGCGCGTCAGTCTTGGTGACCGAATTGAGTCCTCGGTAATCCACACAGAACCGAAGTTCTGGTGAAGCACCAGGCGCTGCAGCCTTTGGGACCAAGACCACTGGGCTGGCCCAAGGACTGCTAGAGGACTCAACCACCCCTAAGGCAAACATCTTGGAGACCTCCTCCTTGATGTATGCTCTGACCTTGTCAGTCACCCTGTAGGCCTTGTGCCTCACAGGAGTGCTGTCCCCGGTGTCCACATCATGGACACACCACTGAGTGACACCAGGGATTAAGGAGAACAGATCAGGGAATTGTACCAACAGATGGCGACAATCTTGCTGCTGCTCAGGGGTCAGTGTGTCAGAGAGGACAACACCATCCACTGACCCATCTTTTTCTTTTGCACACAGGAGGTCAGGAAGAGGCTCACTCTCCTCCTCCATCCCAGCATCTGTGGCAAGGAGCATGCCCACTTCGGACCTTTCTAAGTGGGGCTTTAACCGGTTGACATGCAGGACCCTTAAGGGGTTCCTGGGAGATTTCAAGTCCACCAAGTAGGTGACATCGCTCTTTTTCTCCACAACCTCAAATGGTCCGGTCCACCTGTCCTTGAGCGCACAAGGTTCCACAGGGGCCATGACCCAAACTTTCTGACCAGGTTGAAGCTCAACCAGAGTGGCATTCTGATCGTACCACCGCTTCATCTCTTCCTGGCTGGCCTCCAGATTTGCCTGAGCAAGATCTCTGAAGCGCCGAGTCTGGTTCCTAAAGGCCAGCATGTAACTATATACATCCTGGGGAGGTTTCCTGGGAGATTGCTCCCAGCCTTCTTTGACCAGACTCAAAGGTCCTCTTACCGGGTGACCATACAAAAGCTCAAAGGGGCTGAACCCTAGAGACTTCTGTGGCACCTCACGGTAAGCAAACAGCAGGCATGGCAAGAGGACGTCCCATTTACGCCTCATCGGTTCTTCAAGACCCATGATCATGCCTTTTAGGGTCCGGTTGAATCTCTCAACCAGCCCATTACCTTGAGGGTGGTAAGGAGTGGTAAACTTGTAGGTTACCCCACACTCCTTCCACAGAGACTTCATATAATTCGAAATGAAGTTGGTGCCCCGGTCTGACACCACCTCTCTGGGGAACCCCATGCGGGAGAAAACACCCATCAGTGCCCGTCCCACCACGGGGGCCGTCACTGTTCGGAGAGGGATGGCTTCCGGGTACCGGGTGGCATGGTCCACCAAGACCAGGATAAACCTGTTGCCCATGGCTGTCTTGGGGTCCAGCGGCCCCACAATGTCAATCCCCACTCGCTCAAAGGGGGTACTGACGACGGGAAAAGGTTGGAGGGGAGCCTTCTGCTTCCGCCCACTTTTCCCACTTGCCTGGCAAGTTTGACAGGTCCTACAATGGATATCTGAATCCCTTCTCATCTGGGGCCAATAAAAATGGGTGACAAGCCTGTCATAGGTCTTGTCCTGCCCCAGATGTCCAGCTAACGGAACGTCATGAGCCAACCCCCGTAGGAAGGCTCTGAAGCGCTGGGGTACCACCAGCACACGGGCTGACCCAGGTTCAGCAGCCTTAGGCTCGCTATACAGGAGGTCGTTCTCCCAGTAGACCCAATGTGATCCTGACTGATCACCTGTCGTTTGGGCTGAGGCCTGCTGCCTCATACCCACAAGAGAAGGGCACACTTTCTGTTCAGCACAAAATTCCTCCCTGGAGGGACCACCATCCTGCTGCCAATGGGTCAGCTCGGGCAGGTCTCCCAGTTCGGCCACTTGTTCTCCTGTCGGTTCCAGGGCATCCCCCTCAGGGTCTGCTCCCTCCTGGACCGCGGGAACGATGGGGGACGGTTTCCCGCGCCCCCTGCCTCTTCTCCTCACGGTTGGGACCTGGGCCATACTTTCAGGCTCCAGGGCCCCATCAACACCCTTACTGACTGACATGGACCGGGTGGTCGCACACACCCACTCAGGCAGACCCAACATTTCCAGATGCGATTTTCTCTCCACCTTAGCCCAAGGGGAGTCCTCCAAATCATTGCCCAGGAGACAATCAACAGGCATGGCGGGCCTCACAGCAACCTGAAGAGTACCTGAGACCCCCCCCCACTCAAAAGGAACTTGAGCTACCTCACACTTACTCTGTGAGTTGTCAGCAGCTACAACGGGGTAGAATGCATGAGGGACCACCTGCTCTCTGGACACCAAGTGACACTTGACAGCTGTCACACTCGCTCCGGTGTCTCTGAGAGCTTCCACCCTATGGCCATTAATGGTCACCCACTGCCTATATTTCTTAGTGTTACTAGGCAGAGGGGTTGGAGGGACCATTTCCACGTCTCCTAAAGAGACCAGGGACATTTCTGCGGGACCCCACCCACCGGGGGCACCCATCTCCTCCCCTCCCAGGGCTACACTCGCTACCTGACGAGGGGGTGCACGCGGCGGTGCATTCGAATCCTTCATGGGACACTGGGGATCATAATAACGGTGTCCCACCTGCTTACAGGCATAGCAGGTCATGGGGCCCCTGTGAACAGGTTTACCTGTCGGGGCCTCTGGCTTCTTTACAGGGGGAGGCTGGGAACCCTTCCCTTGGTTCCCTTGGGGACTACTTTGGGGCCCTTTCTGAAACTCCCTCTGTTTACCCCTGTCCCCCCCACTCTTCTGCTGGGGACCCTGCCCACCTTTGGCTGAGTCTCCCACTGGACCCTTGTGGACCCTGGTACTGACCCAGCGGTCCGCCTCCTCAGCAAGTTTTCTAGGGTTAGATAGCTTGCTGTCAACAAGGTGCTGGCGTAGCTCTGGAAAACAGTTATTAGACAAGTGCTCCCAAGCAAACAAATCATAAAGAGCATCATAACTATCAACCTTGCTACCCTTTATCCAACCATCCATGGTTCTGCAGAAAAAAGACACATATTCAACCCACGTAGTACCAGGCAACTTCTTACATTCTCTAAAGGTTTGTCTGTACTTTTCTGGGGTTAAGCCATATCTCAGCATTAAAGCATCTTTCATATGAGTATAAGACATCCTATCCTCAGCAGGAAGGCTCAACAAGGTATCTCTCCCCTCGTTTGTAAAGCGGCTCCACAACCCCGTTCCCCAATCCTTCTCAGGGACCCGGTGGGCCAACAATGCTAACTCATACGCTTTAAACCATTGGCTAATATCTTCATTCTTACTGTAATCTTTGATCACATCCTTAGGAAAATAAAACCTACTTTCTGCAGGCACGGATGGAGTGCTGCCACCAGAGGGATTCAACTCTAAACTCTTAGTTTTAAGCTCCATCTCCCTCACCATCTTCTCACGTTCAAACGCTAATTTCTTTCTCTCAAAATCTAATCTTTTGCTCTCCATTTCAGCTTCTCTCTTGCTTCTTGCATTCTCTAATTCCAACTGCCCTCCTAATTTAAGTTTTGCCATTTCTAACTTGTACCCCCTCTCCTTCTCCCTGTCTTCTAATTCTTCGGGGGAAAGGCTCCTAGAGGACGCACTACTGCCTGGAGATGACACTGGCCCACCTGTGGGCTCTTCCTCTTCCTCTTCTTCTTCCTCTTCCGGTACCACCACCGGATCAGAGGGATTTCTGGCCTCTAACCAGGCCTTCAGCGCTTTGAGGAAGCCCTCTTTCTTTGAGACACCTGTGGTAGGAACTTTAAACTGCTTGCAAAATCCTTTTAGATCTTTTAGCGTGTAGGAATCTATCTTCTCCTTATCGAATTCCCCCACAACATTCTCCACAGGTGTAGCAGCTCCGGCATTCTCCATGGTCAAAACTGGCAGTGTTTAAGAAAATAAGCTCCAGGAAAGCGGAGAACAAAAATAGGCAATCCTACCAAAACAGAATGTGGCTGCGTTATGGTCTGCTTTCACTATGTAGCGTACACTAATCACTGCACATGAGTCATAAATGCAAAGTTCAAAATCCCACCGCTGCCCACCAATGTTAGAACCGGCGGTCTCTAGTTGGCAGAGGTATACACTTCTGACAAATAGGGACCTACCAACTCTAGTCAGGGAAAGGGGATTACACACTCAGATAACCCCTGCTACCCCCTTGGTAGCTTGGCAGAGCAGACAGGCTTATCTCAGAGGCAGTGTGTTAAGCATTTATGACCACATACAGTAATAAAGTGAATACACTACAGATGGACACGACACAGAAGTTATTATAAAAATAGTATTTTTATATAAGGCTTAGCACAAGACCAAATAACGACAAAAATATACCACAGTCTTAATATATACTCTTTGGAAGGAAAAATAATAGTTCAAGTAAGGTTTCTTCTTGGCAAATAGTTCTTTAGCAAAGTATTCTTCTGAGCACAGTTCTTTGGCAACAATGTAACCCCCACAGGAGTCACACGACGTCGAGTCTACAAGATTCCCAAGGTTCGGCGTTGACCGCGAGGAGCGCTACGTCGAGCCTGGAGTCGCAACAGACCCCACAAGTACAGTACCTTGAGAAACGGAGAAAACGAGGATCCACGGCGTCGAGATGTCGGCGTCGAGGTCGGCGTCGATCGTGCCTCGGAGTCGGGCCAATCCGCAGCGGCGTCGAGGGATGTCGGGCCGGAGCAGCGCTCACGGCGTCGAGAAGGGCGTCGAGTCGATGCGATCAGCAGCGGCGTCGGGACGGGGTCGCTTGGAGGTAGAGCCGATACTCACTCCTCACTGGCGTCGATACCGGCGTCGAGACGGGGTCACTTGGAGCCGGGGCCGATACCCACTGCTCACTGGCGTTGCTGCTGGCGTCGAGACTGCAGATTCTCCCTTGTGTACTGGAAACAACACTTTCCAGCAATTCAGCAATTCAGTAGATGGTGAAGTCCTTTGGCCCTGTGACTTCAACAGGAGACTGGCACTCTTCCAGTCCTTGGAGATTTTCTAGCAAGTGTTCAGAGAGTACACACCAAGTTCCTCTCTCCTTGTTCCTTGGCAAAAATAAAGAAGCAGCTTTCAGGTTCCTCCACAGCAAAACAGCACTCTGGCAGAAAGGGGAGGCAAGTCCTTAGATCAGCAGGCTTCTTGTCCTTGGTACAGGTTTCCTTGTCAGAAGTGATCTGAGTTCTTGGTTCAGGGGTCCTTCTCTTATACCCCTTTTTCCCTTTGTTCCCTTTGTCCAAGCAGGGCGATTCCCACCATCTCAGGTTTGTTGTGGGTGTTGCCAGGCAGAGGCACCTGGCCTATTCACTGGGCAGGGCAGAGTCCTCAGCCGCCCAGCAGGAGGCGGGGCCAGTATTGTCACTGGTAGGAGCAGGGCTATCAGTCGCCCAGCAGGAGGCGGGGCCAGTATTGTGTCAGGCAGGGCAGGCTACTCTTCCCTCACTCTACGTGTAAACGCCCCATTCACCCCACACTGACTCACTCAGACCTCTGGAGCCACTCAGCCCCTGACACACACCCCAAACCAGCAGAGACCGGTAGATAGTTGGACAAGAAAATAGCCACTTTCTAAAAGTGCTATTTTCAAACATAGAATTTAAAAACCATCCATCCTAAAGGGTGTGTTATTAAATTCTGAGTTCAGGGATACTAAACTCGACTTGCTACCATGCTCCCTGAGTCAGATAGATTATAATGGAGTTAATAATCAGTCTGCCCAGTCTGGCCTATTGGAGGCAGGTAGCCCTTCAATAGTGAAAAACGAAAATGGCTGTAATTCACTATTAGGTCATGCCACACACATCAGGGCATGACCTACCTTTTACCAACAATGCACCCTGCCCTAGGGCCTACCATAGAGGTGTCTGAAATGTGGCAAAGGGAAGGTTTAGAGACTGGTAAGTAGGTTTCCTTACCAAGTCGACATGGCAGTCAGGGACTGCACGCAGGCGCCGCGGTGGCAGGCCTGAGACACATTTTGCACGCTGCTTCTGTGGGTGGCACAACCAGTGCTGCAAGCCCACCAGCAGCAGTTAACTTACACGCCCTTGGCACACGCAGTGCACTAGACTAGGGTCTGAACAGTAAGTCAACCAAGCCAATCATGGTAACACCAATCAATGTAACAATTTAACATAGGGAGCACTTGCACTGTGGCACTGATCAGCAGTGGCCCAGTGCCCAAAGCAATAATCCAGCAAAAACATCGTAAACAGAGGAGGCAAACAGAAAAAAATGGAGGAGAGACTCATGCCAATGATGCCAGGTCTAACACAGTCAAAATATTAAACATTAAAACATTTCCATTTCTGACCATCTGGAGAAATTTCGACAGGTCACGGGTCATCGTTTTTCATCAGAAAATTGATTTTTTGGACTGTAAAAAAATTGATTTAAAATGTCATTTGGATTGTGCCTCATGTTGAATAACTACTTTTTAAAGCCTCAATGTTACCAAAATTGCCATTATTACAGACTTTTTCTCCTATTCAGAAGCTTCTATTTCGACCAATTTCAGTCATTAAAGTGAGTCTAAACACACTTATTTTTGTTCCAAAAGTGATAATTTACATGGAATAGTCATTTGCAGTCAAAAAATTAAACAATACAAATTTCGATTTCTGACCATCTGGAGAAATTTCGACAGGTCACGGGTCATCGTTTTTGATCAGAATATTGATTTTTTGGACTGTAGAAAAATTGATTCAAAATGTCATTTGGATTGTGCCTCATGTTGAATAACTACTTTTTGAAACCTCAATGTGACCAAAATTGCCATTATTGCAGACTTTTTCTCCTATTCAGAAGCTTCTATTTCCACTAATTTCAGGCATTAAAGTGAGTCTAAACACACTTGTTTTTGTTCCAAAAGGGATCATTTACATGGAATAGTCAATTGCAGTCAAAAAATTAAACATTAAAAAATTTCCATTTCTGACCATCTGGAGAAATTTCGACAGGGCACGGGTCATCGTTTTTCATCAGAAAATTGATTTTTTGGACTGTAGAAAAATTGATTCAAAATGTCATTTGGAATGTGCCTCATGTTGAATAACTACTTTTTAAAGCCTCAATGTGACCAAAATTGCCATTATTACAGACTTTTTCTCCTATTCAGAAGCTTCTATTTCGACCAATTTCAGTCATTAAAGTGAGTCTAAACACACTTATTTTTGTTCCAAAAGTGATAATTTACATGGAATAGTCATTTGCAGTCAAAAAATTAAACAATAAAAATTTCGATTTCTGAACATCTGGAGAAATTTCGACAGGTCACGGGTCATCGTTTTTCATCAGAAAATTGATTTTTTGGACTGTAAAAAAATTGATTTAAAATGTCATTTGGATTGTGCCTCATGTTGAATAACTACTTTTTGAAACCTCAATGTGACCAAAAGTGCCATTATTGCAGACTTTTTCTCCTATTCAGAAGCTTCTATTTCGAACAATTTCAGGCATTAAAGTGACTCTAAACACACTTATTTTAGTTCCAAAAGTGATAATTTACATGGAATAGTCATTTGCAGTCAAAAAATTAAACATTAAAACATTTCCATTTCTGACCATCTGGAGAAATTTCGATAGGTCACGGGTCATCCTTTTTCATCAGAAAATTGATTTTCTGGACTGTAGAAAAATTGATTCAAAATATCATTTGGACTGTGCCTCATGTTGAATAACTACTTTTTGAAGCCTCAAGGTGACCCAAATTGCCATTTTTACGGACATTTTCTCCTACTCAGAAGCTTCTTTTTCGACCAATTTCAGGCATTAAACTGACTCTTAACACACTTGTTTTTGTTCCAAAAGTGATAATTTACATGGAATAGTCATTTGCAGTCAAAAAATTAAACAATAAAAATTTCGATTTCTGACCATCTGGAGAAATTTCGACAGGTCACGGGTCATCGTTTTTGATCAGAAAATTGATTTTTTGGACTGTAGAAAAATTGATTCAAAATGTCATTTGGATTGTGCCTCATGTTGAATAACTACTTTTTGAAACCTCAATGTGACCAAAATTGCCATTATTGCAGACTTTTTCTCCTATTCAGAAGCTTCTATTTCCACTAATTTCAGGCATTAAAGTGAGTCTAAACACACTTGTTTTTGTTCCAAAAGTGATAATTTACATGGAATAGTCAATTGCAGTCAAAAAATTAAACATTAAAAAATTTCCATTTCTGACCATCTGGAGAAATTTCGACAGGTCACGGGTCATCGTTTTTCATCAGAAAATTGATTTTTTGGACTGTAGAAAAATTGATTCAAAATGTCATTTGGAATGTGCCTCATGTTGAATAACTACTTTTTAAAGCCTCAATGTGACCAAAATTGCCATTATTACAGACTTTTTCTCCTATTCAGAAGCTTCTATTTCGACCAATTTCAGTCATTAAAGTGAGTCTAAACACACCTATTTTTGTTCCAAAAGTGATAATTTACATGGAATAGTCATTTGCAGTCAAAAAATTAAACAATAAAAATTTCGATTTCTGAACATCTGGAGAAATTTCGACAGGTCACGGGTCATTGTTCTTCATCAGAAAATTGATTTTTTGGACTGTAAAAAAATTGATTTAAAATGTCATTTGGATTGTGCCTCATGTTGAATAACTACTTTTTGAAGCCTCAAGGTGACCAAAATTGCCATTTTTACGGACATTTTCTCCTATTCAGAAGCTTCTATTTCGAACAATTTCAGGCATTAAAGTGACTCTAAACACACTTATTTTAGTTCCAAAAGTGATAATTTACATGGAATAGTCATTTGCAGTCAAAAAATTAAACATTAAAACATTTCCATTTCTGACCATCTGGAGAAATTTCGATAGGTCACGGGTTATCCTTTTTCATCAGAAAATTGATTTTCTGGACTGTAGAAAAATTGATTCAAAATATCATTTGGACTGTGCCTCATGTTGAATAACTACTTTTTGAAGCCTCAAGGTGACCAAAATTGCCATTTTTACGGACATTTTCTCCTCCTCAGAAGCTTCTTTTTCGACCAATTTCAGGCATTAAACTGACTCTAAACACACTTGTTTTTGTTCCAAAAGTGATAATTTACATGGAATAGTCATTTGCAGTCAAAAAATTAAACAATAAAAATTTCGATTTCTGACCATCTGGAGAAATTTCGACAGGTCACGGGTCATCGTTTTTCATCAGAAAATTGATTTTTTGGACTGTAGAAAAATTGATTCAAAATGTCATTTGGAATGTGCCTCATGTTGAATAACTACTTTTTAAAGCCTCAATGTGACCAAAATTGCCATTATTATAGACTTTTTCTCCTATTCAGAAGCTTTTATTTCGACCAATTTCAGGCATTAACGTGAGTCTAAAAACACTTGTTTTTGTTCGAAAAGTGATAATTTACATGGAATAGTCATTTGCAGTCAAAAAATTAAACATTAAAACATTTCCATTGCTGACCATCTGGAGAAATTTCGACAGGTCACGGGTCATCCTTTTTCATCAGAAAATTGATTTTAAAATGTCATTTGGATTGTACCTCATGTTGAATAACTACTTTTTGAAACCTCAATGTGACCAAAAGTGCCATTATTGCAGACTTTTTCTCCTATTCAGAAGCTTCTATTTCGAACAATTTCAGGCATTAAAGTGACTCTAAACATACTTATTTTAGTTCCAAAAGTGATAATTTACATGGAATAGTCATTTGCAGTCAAAAAATTAAACATTAAAACATTTCCATTTCTGACCATCTGGAGAAATTTCGACAGGTCACGGGTCATCCTTTTTCATCAGAAAATTGATTTTCTGGACTGTAGAAAAATTTATTCAAAATGTCATTTGGAATGTGCCTCATGTTGAATAACTACTTTTTGAAGCCTCAAGGTGACCAAAATTGCCATTTTTACTGACATTTTCTCCTACTCAGAAGCTTCTTTTTCGACCAATTTCAGGCATTAAACTGATTCTAAACACACTTGTTTTTGTTCCAAAAGTGATAATTTACATGAAATAGTCATTTGTAGTCAAAAAATTAAACAATAAAAATTTCGATATCTGACCATCTGGAGAAATTTCGACAGGTCACGGGTCATCGTTTTTCATCAGAAAATAGATTTTTTGGACTGTAGAAAAATTGATTCAAAATGTCATTTTGAATGTGCCTCATGTTGAATAACTACTTTTTGAAACCTCAATGTGACCAAAATTGCCATTATTGCAGACTTTTTCTCCTATTCAGAAGCTTCTATTTCCACTAATTTCAGGCATTAAAGTGAGTCTAAACACACTTGTTTTTGTTCCAAAAGGGATCATTTACATGGAATAGTCAATTGCAGTCAAAAAATTAAACATTAAAAAATTTCCATTTCTGACCATCTGGAGAAATTTCGACAGGTCACGGGTCATCGTTTTTCATCAGAAAATTGATTTTTTGGACTGTAGAAAAATTGATTCAAAATGTCATTTGGAATGTGCCTCATGTTGAATAACTACTTTTTAAAGCCTCAATGTGACCAAAATTGCCATTATTATAGACTTTTTCTCCTATTCAGAAGCTTCTATTTCGAACAATTTCAGGCATTAAAGTGACTCTAAACACACTTATTTTAGTTCCAAAAGTGATAATTTACATGGAATAGTCATTTGCAGTCAAAAAATTAAACATTAAAACATTTCCATTTCTGACCATCTGGAGAAATTTCGATAGGTCACGGGTTATCCTTTTTAATCAGAAAATTGATTTTCTGGACTGTAGAAAAATTGATTCAAAATATCATTTGGACTGTGCCTCATGTTGAATAACTACTTTTTGAAGCCTCAAGGTGACCAAAATTGCCATTTTTACGAACATTTTCTCCTACTCAGAAGCTTCTTTTTCGACCAATTTCAGGCATTAAACTGACTCTAAACACACTTGTTTTTGTTCCAAAAGTGATAATTTACATGGAATAGTCATTTGCAGTCAAAAAATTAAACAATAAAAATTTCGATTTCTGACCATCTGGAGAAATTTCGACAGGTCACGGGTCATCGTTTTTCATCAGAAAATTGATTTTTTGGACTGTAGAAAAATTGATTCAAAATGTCATTTGGAATGTGCCTCATGTTGAATAACTACTTTTTAAAGCCTCAATGTGACCAAAATTGCCATTATTATAGACTTTTTCTCCTATTCAGAAGCTTTTATTTCGACCAATTTCAGGCATTAACGTGAGTCTAAAAACACTTGTTTTTGTTCCAAAAGTGATAATTTACATGGAATAGTCATTTGCAGTCAAAAAATTAAACATTAAAACATTTCCATTGCTGACCATCTGGAGAAATTTCGACAGGTCACGGGTCATCCTTTTTCATCAGAAAATTGATTTTCTGGACTGTAGAAAAATTGATTCAAAATGTCATTTGGAATGTGCCTCATGTTGAATAACTACTTTTTGAAGCCTCAATGTGACCAAAATTGCCATTTTTACGGACATTTTCTCCTACTCAGAAGCTTCTTTTTCGACTAATTTCAGGCATTAAAGTGAGTCTAAACACACTTGTTTTTGTTCCAAAAGTGATAATTTACATGGAATAGTCAATTGCAGTCAAAAAATTAAACAATAAAAAATTCGATTTCTGACCATTTGGAGAAATTTCGACAGGTCACGGGTCATCGTTTTTCATCAGAAAATTGATTTTTTTGGACTGTAAAAAAATTTATTTAAAATGTCATTTGGATTGTACCTCATGTTGAATAACTACTTTTTGAAACCTCAATGTGACCAAAAGTGCCATTATTGCAGACTTTTTCTCCTATTCAGAAGCTTCTATTTCGAACAATTTCAGGCATTAAAGTGACTCTAAACATACTTATTTTAGTTCCAAAAGTGATAATTTACATGGAATAGTCATTTGCAGTCAAAAAATTAAACATTAAAACATTTCCATTTCTGACCATCTGGAGAAATTTCGACAGGTCACGGGTCATCCTTTTTCATCAGAAAATTGATTTTCTGGACTGTAGAAAAATGTATTCAAAATGTCATTTGGAATGTGCCTCATGTTGAATAACTACTTTTTGAAGCCTCAAGGTGACCAAAATTGCCATTTTTACTGACATTTTCTCCTACTCAGAAGCTTCTTTTTCGACCAATTTCAGGCATTAAACTGATTCTAAACACACTTGTTTTTGTTCCAAAAGTGATAATTTACATGGAATAGTCATTTGTAGTCAAAAAATTAAACAATAAAAATTTCGATATCTGACCATCTGGAGAAATTTCGACAGGTCACGGGTCATCGTTTTTCATCAGAAAATAGATTTTTTGGACTGTAGAAAAATTGATTCAAAATGTCATTTTGAATGTGCCTCATGTTGAATAACTACTTTTTAAAGCCTCAATGTGACCAAAATTGCCATTATTACAGACTTTTTCTCCTATTCAGAAGCTTTTATTTCAACCAATTTCAGGCATTAACGTGACTCTAAAAACACTTGTTTTTGTTCCAAAAGTGATAATTTACATGGAATAGTCATTTGCAGTCAAAATATTAAACATTAAAACATTTCCATTTCTGACCATCTGGAGAAATTTCGACAGGTCACGGGTCATCGTTTTTCATCAGAAAATTGATTTTTTGGACTGTAAAAAAATTGATTTAAAATGTCATTTGGATTGTGCCTCATGTTGAATAACTACTTTTTAAAGCCTCAATGTTACCAAAATTGCCATTATTACAGACTTTTTCTCCTATTCAGAAGCTTCTATTTCGACCAATTTCAGTCATTAAAGTGAGTCTAAACACACTTATTTTTGTTCCAAAAGTGATAATTTACATGGAATAGTCATTTGCAGTCAAAAAATTAAACAATACAAATTTCGATTTCTGACCATCTGGAGAAATTTCGACAGGTCACGGGTCATCGTTTTTGATCAGAATATTGATTTTTTGGACTGTAGAAAAATTGATTCAAAATGTCATTTGGATTGTGCCTCATGTTGAATAACTACTTTTTGAAACCTCAATGTGACCAAAATTGCCATTATTGCAGACTTTTTCTCCTATTCAGAAGCTTCTATTTCCACTAATTTCAGGCATTAAAGTGAGTCTAAACACACTTGTTTTTGTTCCAAAAGGGATCATTTACATGGAATAGTCAATTGCAGTCAAAAAATTAAACATTAAAAAATTTCCATTTCTGTCCATCTGGAGAAATTTCGACAGGTCACGGGTCATCGTTTTTCATCAGAAAATTGATTTTTTGGACTGTAGAAAAATTGATTCAAAATGTCATTTGGAATGTGCCTCATGTTGAATAACTACTTTTTAAAGCCTCAATGTGACCAAAATTGCCATTATTACAGACTTTTTCTCCTATTCAGAAGCTTCTATTTCGACCAATTTCAGTCATTAAAGTGAGTCTAAACACACTTATTTTTGTTCCAAAAGTGATAATTTACATGGAATAGTCATTTGCAGTCAAAAAATTAAACAATAAAAATTTTGATTTCTGAACATCTGGAGAAATTTCGACAGGTCACGGGTCATCGTTTTTCATCAGAAAATTGATTTTTTGGACTGTAAAAAAATTGATTTAAAATGTCATTTGGATTGTGCCTCATGTTGAATAACTACTTTTTGAAACCTCAATGTGACCAAAAGTGCCATTATTGCAGACTTTTTCTCCTATTCAGAAGCTTCTATTTCGAACAATTTCAGGCATTAAAGTGACTCTAAACACACTTATTTTAGTTCCAAAAGTGATAATTTACATGGAATAGTCATTTGCAGTCAAAAAATTAAACATTAAAACATTTCCATTTCTGACCATCTGGAGAAATTTCGATAGGTCACGGGTCATCCTTTTTCATCAGAAAATTGATTTTCTGGACTGTAGAAAAATTGATTCAAAATATCATTTGGACTGTGCCTCATGTTGAATAACTACTTTTTGAAGCCTCAAGGTGACCCAAATTGCCATTTTTACGGACATTTTCTCCTACTCAGAAGCTTCTTTTTCGACCAATTTCAGGCATTAAACTGACTCTTAACACACTTGTTTTTGTTCCAAAAGTGATAATTTACATGGAATAGTCATTTGCAGTCAAAAAATTAAACAATAAAAATTTCGATTTCTGACCATCTGGAGAAATTTCGACAGGTCACGGGTCATCGTTTTTGATCAGAAAATTGATTTTTTGGACTGTAGAAAAATTGATTCAAAATGTCATTTGGATTGTGCCTCATGTTGAATAACTACTTTTTGAAACCTCAATGTGACCAAAATTGCCATTATTGCAGACTTTTTCTCCTATTCAGAAGCTTCTATTTCCACTAATTTCAGGCATTAAAGTGAGTCTAAACACACTTGTTTTTGTTCCAAAAGTGATAATTTACATGGAATAGTCAATTGCAGTCAAAAAATTAAACATTAAAAAATTTCCATTTCTGACCATCTGGAGAAATTTCGACAGGTCACGGGTCATCGTTTTTCATCAGAAAATTGATTTTTTGGACTGTAGAAAAATTGATTCAAAATGTCATTTGGAATGTGCCTCATGTTGAATAACTACTTTTTAAAGCCTCAATGTGACCAAAATTGCCATTATTACAGACTTTTTCTCCTATTCAGAAGCTTCTATTTCGACAAATTTCAGTCATTAAAGTGAGTCTAAACACACCTATTTTTGTTCCAAAAGTGATAATTTACATGGAATAGTCATTTGCAGTCAAAAAATTAAACAATAAAAATTTCGATTTCTGAACATCTGGAGAAATTTCGACAGGTCACGGGTCATTGTTTTTCATCAGAAAATTGATTTTTTGGACTGTAAAAAAATTGATTTAAAATGTCATTTGGATTGTGCCTCATGTTGAATAACTACTTTTTGAAACCTCAATGTGACCAAAAGTGCCATTATTGCAGACTTTTTCTCCTATTCAGAAGCTTCTATTTCGAACAATTTCAGGCATTAAAGTGACTCTAAACACACTTATTTTAGTTCCAAAAGTGATAATTTACATGGAATAGTCATTTGCAGTCAAAAAATTAAACATTAAAACATTTCCATTTCTGACCATCTGGAGAAATTTCGATAGGTCACGGGTTATCCTTTTTCATCAGAAAATTGATTTTCTGGACTGTAGAAAAATTGATTCAAAATATCATTTGGACTGTGCCTCATGTTGAATAACTACTTTTTGAAGCCTCAAGGTGACCAAAATTGCCATTTTTACGGACATTTTCTCCTACTCAGAAGCTTCTTTTTCGACCAATTTCAGGCATTAAACTGACTCTAAACACACTTGTTTTTGTTCCAAAAGTGATAATTTACATGGAATAGTCATTTGCAGTCAAAAAATTAAACAATAAAAATTTCGATTTCTGACCATCTGGAGAAATTTCGACAGGTCACGGGTCATCGTTTTTCATCAGAAAATTGATTTTTTGGACTGTAGAAAAATTGATTCAAAATGTCATTTGGAATGTGCCTCATGTTGAATAACTACTTTTTAAAGCCTCAATGTGACCAAAATTGCCATTATTATAGACTTTTTCTCCTATTCAGAAGCTTTTATTTCGACCAATTTCAGGCATTAACGTGAGTCTAAAAACACTTGTTTTTGTTCCAAAAGTGATAATTTACATGGAATAGTCATTTGCAGTCAAAAAATTAAACATTAAAACATTTCCATTGCTGACCATCTGGAGAAATTTCGACAGGTCACGGGTCATCCTTTTTCATCAGAAAATTGATTTTAAAATGTCATTTGGATTGTACCTCATGTTGAATAACTACTTTTTGAAACCTCAATGTGACCAAAAGTGCCATTATTGCAGACTTTTTCTCCTATTCAGAAGCTTCTATTTCGAACAATTTCAGGCATTAAAGTGACTCTAAACATACTTATTTTAGTTCCAAAAGTGATAATTTACATGGAATAGTCATTTGCAGTCAAAAAATTAAACATTAAAACATTTCCATTTCTGACCATCTGGAGAAATTTCGACAGGTCACGGGTCATCCTTTTTCATCAGAAAATTGATTTTCTGGACTGTAGAAAAATTTATTCAAAATGTCATTTGGAATGTGCCTCATGTTGAATAACTACTTTTTGAAGCCTCAAGGTGACCAAAATTGCCATTTTTACTGACATTTTCTCCTACTCAGAAGCTTCTTTTTCGACCAATTTCAGGCATTAAACTGATTCTAAACACACTTGTTTTTGTTCCAAAAGTGATAATTTACATGGAATAGTCATTTGTAGTCAAAAAATTAAACAATAAAAATTTCGATATCTGACCATCTGGAGAAATTTCGACAGGTCACGGGTCATCGTTTTTCATCAGAAAATAGATTTTTTGGACTGTAGAAAAATTGATTCAAAATGTCATTTTGAATGTGCCTCATGTTGAATAACTACTTTTTAAAGCCTCAATGTGACCAAAATTGCCATTATTACAGACTTTTTCTCCTATTCAGAAGCTTCTATTTCAACCAATTTCAGGCATTAACGTGACTCTAAAAACACTTGTTTTTGTTCCAAAAGTGATAATTTACATGGAATAGTCATTTGCAGTCAAAAAATTAAACATTAAAACATTACCATTTCTGACCATCTGGAGAAATTTCGACAGGTCACGGGTCATCCTTTTTCATCAGAAAATTGATTTTCTGGACTGTAGAAAAATTGATTCAAAATGTCATTTGGAATGTGCCTCATGTTGAATAACTACTTTTTGAAGCCTCAAGGTGACCAAAATTGCCATTTTTACTGACATTTTCTCCTACTCAGAAGCTTCTTTTTCGACCAATTTCAGTCATTAAAGTGAGTCTAAACACACTTATTTTTGTTCCAAAAGTGATAATTTACATGGAATAGTCATTTGCAGTCAAAAAATTAAACAATACAAATTTCGATTTCTGACCATCTGGAGAAATTTCGACAGGTCACGGGTCATCGTTTTTGATCAGAATATTGATTTTTTGGACTGTAGAAAAATTGATTCAAAATGTCATTTGGATTGTGCCTCATGTTGAATAACTACTTTTTGAAACCTCAATGTGACCAAAATTGCCATTATTGCAGACTTTTTCTCCTATTCAGAAGCTTCTATTTCCACTAATTTCAGGCATTAAAGTGAGTCTAAACACACTTGTTTTTGTTCCAAAAGGGATCATTTACATGGAATAGTCAATTGCAGTCAAAAAATTAAACATTAAAAAATTTCCATTTCTGACCATCTGGAGAAATTTCGACAGGTCACGGGTCATCGTTTTTCATCAGAAAATTGATTTTTTGGACTGTAGAAAAATTGATTCAAAATGTCATTTGGAATGTGCCTCATGTTGAATAACTACTTTTTAAAGCCTCAATGTGACCAAAATTGCCATTATTACAGACTTTTTCTCCTATTCAGAAGCTTCTATTTCGACCAATTTCAGTCATTAAAGTGAGTCTAAACACACTTATTTTTGTTCCAAAAGTGATAATTTACATGGAATAGTCATTTGCAGTCAAAAAATTAAACAATAAAAATTTCGATTTCTGAACATCTGGAGAAATTTCGACAGGTCACGGGTCATCGTTTTTCATCAGAAAATTGATTTTTTGGACTGTAAAAAAATTGATTTAAAATGTCATTTGGATTGTGCCTCATGTTGAATAACTACTTTTTGAAACCTCAATGTGACCAAAAGTGCCATTATTGCAGACTTTTTCTCCTATTCAGAAGCTTCTATTTCGAACAATTTCAGGCATTAAAGTGACTCTAAACACACTTATTTTAGTTCCAAAAGTGATAATTTACATGGAATAGTCATTTGCAGTCAAAAAATTAAACATTAAAACATTTCCATTTCTGACCATCTGGAGAAATTTCGATAGGTCACGGGTCATCCTTTTTCATCAGAAAATTGATTTTCTGGACTGTAGAAAAATTGATTCAAAATATCATTTGGACTGTGCCTCATGTTGAATAACTACTTTTTGAAGCCTCAAGGTGACCCAAATTGCCATTTTTACGGACATTTTCTCCTACTCAGAAGCTTCTTTTTCGACCAATTTCAGGCATTAAACTGACTCTTAACACACTTGTTTTTGTTCCAAAAGTGATAATTTACATGGAATAGTCATTTGCAGTCAAAAAATTAAACAATAAAAATTTCGATTTCTGACCATCTGGAGAAATTTCGACAGGTCACGGGTCATCGTTTTTGATCAGAAAATTGATTTGTTGGACTGTAGAAAAATTGATTCAAAATGTCATTTGGATTGTGCCTCATGTTGAATAACTACTTTTTGAAACCTCAATGTGACCAAAATTGCCATTATTGCAGACTTTTTCTCCTATTCAGAAGCTTCTATTTCCACTAATTTCAGGCATTAAAGTGAGTCTAAACACACTTGTTTTTGTTCCAAAAGTGATAATTTACATGGAATAGTCAATTGCAGTCAAAAAATTAAACATTAAAAAATTTCCATTTCTGACCATCTGGAGAAATTTCGACAGGTCACGGGTCATCGTTTTTCATCAGAAAATTGATTTTTTGGACTGTAGAAAAATTGATTCAAAATGTCATTTGGAATGTGCCTCATGTTGAATAACTACTTTTTAAAGCCTCAATGTGACCAAAATTGCCATTATTACAGACTTTTTCTCCTATTCAGAAGCTTCTATTTCGACCAATTTCAGTCATTAAAGTGAGTCTAAACACACTTATTTTTGTTCCAAAAGTGATAATTTACATGGAATAGTCATTTGCAGTCAAAAAATTAAACAATAAAAATTTCGATTTCTTAACATCTGGAGAAATTTCGACAGGTCACGGGTCATCGTTTTTCATCAGAAAATTGATTTTTTGGACTGTAAAAAAATTGATTTAAAATGTCATTTGGATTGTGCCTCATGTTGAATAACTACTTTTTGAAACCTCAATGTGACCAAAAGTGCCATTATTGCAGACTTTTTCTCCTATTCAGAAGCTTCTATTTCGAACAATTTCAGGCATTAAAGTGACTCTAAACCCACTTATTTTAGTTCCAAAAGTGATAATTTACATGGAATAGTCATTTGCAGTCAAAAAATTAAACATTAAAACATTTCCATTTCTGACCATCTGGAGAAATTTCGATAGGTCACGGGTTATCCTTTTTCATCAGAAAATTGATTTTCTGGACTGTAGAAAAATTGATTCAAAATATCATTTGGACTGTGCCTCATGTTGAATAACTACTTTTTGAAGCCTCAAGGTGACCAAAATTGCCATTTTTACGGACATTTTCTCCTACTCAGAAGCTTCTTTTTCGACCAATTTCAGGCATTAAACTGACTCTAAACACACTTGTTTTTGTTCCAAAAGTGATAATTTACATGGAATAGTCATTTGCAGTCAAAAAATTAAACAATAAAAATTTCGATTTCTGACCATCTGGAGAAATTTCGACAGGTCACGGGTCATCGTTTTTCATCAGAAAATTGATTTTTTGGACTGTAGAAAAATTGATTCAAAATGTCATTTGGAATGTGCCTCATGTTGAATAACTACTTTTTAAAGCCTCAATGTGACCAAAATTGCCATTATTATAGACTTTTTCTACTATTCAGAAGCTTTTATTTCGACCAATTTCAGGCATTAACGTGAGTCTAAAAACACTTGTTTTTGTTCCAAAAGTGATAATTTACATGGAATAGTCATTTGCAGTCAAAAAATTAAACATTAAAACATTTCCATTGCTGACCATCTGGAGAAATTTCGACAGGTCACGGGTCATCCTTTTTCATCAGAAAATTGATTTTCTGGACTGTAGAAAAATTGATTCAAAATGTCATTTGGAATGTGCCTCATGTTGAATAACTACTTTTTGAAGCCTCAATGTGACCAAAATTGCCATTTTTACGGACATTTTCTCCTACTCAGAAGCTTCTTTTTCGACTAATTTCAGGCATTAAAGTGAGTCTAAACACACTTGTTTTTGTTCCAAAAGTGATAATTTACATGGAATAGTCAATTGCAGTCAAAAAATTAAACAATAAAAATTTCGATTTCTGACCATTTGGAGAAATTTCGACAGGTCACGGGTCATCGTTTTTCATCAGAAAATTGATTTTTTGGACTGTAGAAAAATTGATTCAAAATGTCATTTGGAATGTGCCTCATGTTGAATAACTACTTTTTAAAGCCTCAATGTGACCAAAAGTGCCATTATTACAGACTTTTTCTCCTATTCAGAAGCTTTTATTTCGACCAATTTCAGGCATTAACGTGACTCTAAAAACACTTGTTTTTGTTCCAAAAGTGATAATTTACATGGAATAGTCATTTGCAGTCAAAAAATTAAACATTAAAACATTTCCATTGCTGACCATCTGGAGAAATTTCGACAGGTCACGGGTCATCCTTTTTCATCAGAAAATTGATTTTCTGGACTGTAGAAAAATTGATTCAAAATGTCATTTGGAATGTGCCTCATGTTGAATAACTACTTTTTGAAGCCTCAATGTGACCAAAATTGCCATTTTTACGGACATTTTCTCCTACTCAGAAGCTTCTTTTTCGACTAATTTCAGGCATTAAAGTGAGTCTAAACACACTTGTTTTTGTTCCAAAAGTGATAATTTACATGGAATAGTCAATTGCAGTCAAAAAATTAAACAATAAAAATTTCGATTTCTGACCATTTGGAGAAATTTCGACAGGTCACGGGTCATCGTTTTTCATCGGAAAATTGATTTTTTGGACTGTAAAAAAATTGATTTAAAATGTCATTTGGATTGTACCTCATGTTGAATAACTACTTTTTGAAACCTCAATGTGACCAAAAGTGCCATTATTGCAGACTTTTTCTCCTATTCAGAAGCTTCTATTTCGAACAATTTCAGGCATTAAAGTGACTCTAAACACACTTATTTTAGTTCCAAAAGTGATAATTTACATGGAATAGTCATTTGCAGTCAAAAAATTAAACATTAAAACATTTCCATTTCTGACCATCTGGAGAAATTTCGACAGGTCACGGGTCATCCTTTTTCATCAGAAAATTGATTTTCTGGACTGTAGAAAAATTGATTCAAAATGTCATTTGGAATGTGCCTCATGTTGAATAACTACTTTTTGAAGCCTCAAGGTGACCAAAATTGCCATTTTTACTGACATTTTCTCCTACTCAGAAGCTTCTTTTTCGACCAATTTCAGGCATTAAACTGATTCTAAACACACTTGTTTTTGTTCCAAAAGTGATAATTTACATGGAATAGTCATTTGCAGTCAAAAAATTAAACAATAAAAATTTCAATATCTGACCATCTGGAGAAATTTCGACAGGTCACGGGTCATCGTTTTTCATCAGAAAATTGATTTTTTGGACTGTAGAAAAATTGATTCAAAATGTCATTTTGAATGTGCCTCATGTTGAATAACTACTTTTTAAAGCCTCAATGTGACCAAAATTGCCATTATTACAGACTTTTTCTCCTATTCAGAAGCTTCTATTTCGACCAATTTCAGGCATTAACGTGACTCTAAAAACACTTGTTTTTGTTCCAAAAGTGATAATTTACATGGAATAGTCATTTGCAGTCAAAATATTAAACATTAAAACATTTCCATTTCTGACCATCTGGAGAAATTTCAACAGGTCACGGGTCATCCTTTTTCATCAGAAAATAGATTTTCTGGACTGTAGAAAAATTGATTCAAAATGTCATTTGGAATGTGCCTCATGTTGAATAACTACTTTTTGAAGCCTCAATGTGACCAAAATTGCCATTTTTACTTACATTTTCTCCTACTCAGAAGCTTCTTTTTCGACCAATTTCAGGCATTAAACTGACTCTAAACACACTTGTTTTTGTTCCAAAAGTGATAATTTACATGGAATAGTCATTTGCAGTCAAAAAATTAAACATTAAAACATTTCCATTTCTGACCATCTGGAGAAATTTCGACAGGTCACGGGTCCTCCTTTTTCATCAGAAAATTGATTTTCTGGACTGTAGAAAAATTGATTCAAAATGTCATTTGGAATGTGCCTCATGTTAAATGACTACTTTTTGAAGCCTCAATGTGACCAAAATTGCCATTTTTACGGACATTTTCTCCTACTCAGAAGCTTCTTTTTCGACTAATTTCAGGCATTAAACTGACTCTAAACACACTTGTTTTTGTTCCAAAAGTGATAATTTACATGGAATAGTCATTTGCAGTCAAAAATTAAACAATAAAAATTTCGATTTCTGACCATCTGGAGAAATTTCGACAGGTCACGGGTCATCGTTTTTCATCAGAAAATTGATTTTTTGGACTGTAGAAAAATTGATTCAAAATGTCATTTGGAATGTGCCTCATGTTGAATAACTACTTTTTAAAGCCTCAATGTGACCAAAATTGCCATTATTACAGACTTTTTCTCCTATCCAGAAGCTTTTATTTCGACCAATTTCAGGCATTAACGTGACTCTAAAAACACTTGTTTTTGTTCCAAAAGTGATAATTTACATGGAATAGTCATTTGCAGTCAAAATATTAAACATTAAAACATTTCCATTTCTGACCATCTGCAGAAATTTCGACAGGTCACGGGTCATCCTTTTTCATCAGAAAATTGATTTTTTGGACTGTAGAAAAATTGATTCAAAATGTCATTTGGAATGTGCCTCATGTTGAATAACTACTTTTTAAAGCCTCAATGTGACCAAAATTGCCATTATTACAGACTTTTTCTCCTATTCAGAAGCTTCTATTTCGACCAATTTCAGGCATTAACGTGACTCTAAAAACACTTGTTTTTGTTCCAAAAGTGATAATTTACATGGAATAGTCATTTGCAGTCAAAATATTAAACATTAAAACATTTCCATTTCTGACCATCTGGAGAAATTTCAACAGGTCACGGGTCATCCTTTTTCATCAGAAAATAGATTTTCTGGACTGTAGAAAAATTGATTCAAAATGTCATTTGGAATGTGCCTCATGTTGAATAACTACTTTTTGAAGCCTCAATGTGACCAAAATTGCCATTTTTACTTACATTTTCTCCTACTCAGAAGCTTCTTTTTCGACCAATTTCAGGCATTAAACTGACTCTAAACACACTTGTTTTTGTTCCAAAAGTGATAATTTACATGGAATAGTCATTTGCAGTCAAAAAATTAAACATTAAAACATTTCCATTTCTGACCATCTGGAGAAATTTCGACAGGTCACGGGTCCTCCTTTTTCATCAGAAAATTGATTTTCTGGACTGTAGAAAAATTGATTCAAAATGTCATTTGGAATGTGCCTCATGTTAAATGACTACTTTTTGAAGCCTCAATGTGACCAAAATTGCCATTTTTACGGACATTTTCTCCTACTCAGAAGCTTCTTTTTCGACTAATTTCAGGCATTAAACTGACTCTAAACACACTTGTTTTTGTTCCAAAAGTGATAATTTACATGGAATAGTCATTTGCAGTCAAAAATTAAACAATAAAAATTTCGATTTCTGACCATCTGGAGAAATTTCGACAGGTCACGGGTCATCGTTTTTCATCAGAAAATTGATTTTTTGGACTGTAGAAAAATTGATTCAAAATGTCATTTGGAATGTGCCTCATGTTGAATAACTACTTTTTAAAGCCTCAATGTGACCAAAATTGCCATTATTACAGACTTTTTCTCCTATCCAGAAGCTTTTATTTCGACCAATTTCAGGCATTAACGTGACTCTAAAAACACTTGTTTTTGTTCCAAAAGTGATAATTTACATGGAATAGTCATTTGCAGTCAAAAAATTAAACATTAAAACATTTCCATTGCTGACCATCTGCAGAAATTTCGACAGGTCACGGGTCATCCTTTTTCATCAGAAAATTGATTTTCTGGACTGTAGAAAAATTGATTCAAAATGTCATTTGGAATGTGCCTCATGTTGAATAACTACTTTTTGAAGCCTCAATTTGACCAAAATTGCCATTTTTACGGACATTTTCTCCTACTCAGAAGCTTCTTTTTCGACTAATTTCAGGCATTAAAGTGAGTCTAAACACACTTGTTTTTGTTCCAAAAGTGATAATTTACATGGAATAGTCAATTGCAGTCAAAAAATTAAACAATAAAAATTTCGATTTCTGACCATTTGGAGAAATTTCGACAGGTCACGGGTCATCGTTTTTCATCAGAAAATTGATTTTCTGGACTGTAGAAAAATTTATTCAAAATGTCATTTGGAATGTGCCTCATGTTGAATAACTACTTTTTGAAGCCTCAAGGTGACCAAAATTGCCATTTTTACTGACATTTTCTCCTACTCAGAAGCTTCTTTTTCGACCAATTTCAGGCATTAAACTGATTCTAAACACACTTGTTTTTGTTCCAAAAGTGATAATTTACATGGAATAGTCATTTGTAGTCAAAAAATTAAACAATAAAAATTTCGATATCTGACCATCTGGAGAAATTTCGACAGGTCACGGGTCATCGTTTTTCATCAGAAAATAGATTTTTTGGACTGTAGAAAAATTGATTCAAAATGTCATTTTGAATGTGCCTCATGTTGAATAACTACTTTTTAAAGCCTCAATGTGACCAAAATTGCCATTATTACAGACTTTTTCTCCTATTCAGAAGCTTCTATTTCAACCAATTTCAGGCATTAACGTGACTCTAAAAACACTTGTTTTTGTTCCAAAAGTGATAATTTACATGGAATAGTCATTTGCAGTCAAAATATTAAACATTAAAACATTTCCATTTCTGACCATCTGGAGAAATTTCGACAGGTCACGGGTCATCCTTTTTCATCAGAAAATAGATTTTCTGGACTGTAGAAAAATTGATTCAAAATGTCATTTGGAATGTGCCTCATGTTGAATAACTACTTTTTGAAGCCTCAATGTGACCAAAATTGCAATTTTTACTTACATTTTCTCCTACTCAGAAGCTTCTTTTTCGACCAATTTCAGGCATTAAACTGACTCTAAAACACTTGTTTTTGTTCCAAAAGTGATAATTTACATGGAATAGTCATTTGCAGTCAAAAAATTAAACAATACAAATTTCGATTTCTGACCATCTGGAGAAATTTCGACAGGTCACGGGTCATCGTTTTTCATCAGAAAATTGATTTTTTGGACTGTAAAAAAATTGATTTAAAATGTCATTTGGATTGTGCCTCATGTTGAATAACTTTTTAAAGCCTCAATGTTACCAAAATTGCCATTATTACAGACTTTTTCTCCTATTCAGAAGCTTCTATTTCGACCAATTTCAGTCATTAAAGTGAGTCTAAACACACTTATTTTTGTTCCAAAAGTGATAATTTACATGGAATAGTCATTTGCAGTCAAAAAATTAAACAATACAAATTTCGATTTCTGACCATCTGGAGAAATTTCGACAGGTCACGGGTCATCGTTTTTGATCAGAATATTGATTTTTTGGACTGTAGAAAAATTGATTCAAAATGTCATTTGGATTGTGCCTCATGTTGAATAACTACTTTTTGAAACCTCAATGTGACCAAAATTGCCATTATTGCAGACTTTTTCTCCTATTCAGAAGCTTCTATTTCCACTAATTTCAGTCATTAAAGTGAGTCTAAACACACTTATTTTTGTTCCAAAAGTGATAATTTACATGGAATAGTCATTTGCAGTCAAAAAATTAAACAATAAAAATTTCGATTTCTGAACATCTGGAGAAATTTCGACAGGTCACGGGTCATCGTTTTTCATCAGAAAATTGATTTTTTGGACTGTAAAAAAATTGATTTAAAATGTCATTTGGATTGTGCCTCATGTTGAATAACTACTTTTTGAAACCTCAATGTGACCAAAAGTGCCATTATTGCAGACTTTTTCTCCTATTCAGAAGCTTCTATTTCGAACAATTTCAGGCATTAAAGTGACTCTAAACCCACTTATTTTAGTTCCAAAAGTGATAATTTACATGGAATAGTCATTTGCAGTCAAAAAATTAAACATTAAAACATTTCCATTTCTGACCATCTGGAGAAATTTCGATAGGTCACGGGTCATCCTTTTTCATCAGAAAATTGATTTTCTGGACTGTAGAAAAATTGATTCAAAATATCATTTGGACTGTGCCTCATGTTGAATAACTACTTTTTGAAGCCTCAAGGTGACCCAAATTGCCATTTTTACGGACATTTTCTCCTACTCAGAAGCTTCTTTTTCGACCAATTTCAGGCATTAAACTGACTCTTAACACACTTGTTTTTGTTCCAAAAGTGATAATTTACATGGAATAGTCATTTGCAGTCAAAAAATTAAACAATAAAAATTTCGATTTCTGACCATCTGGAGAAATTTCGACAGGTCACGGGTCATCGTTTTTGATCAGAAAATTGATTTTTTGGACTGTAGAAAAATTGATTCAAAATGTCATTTGGATTGTGCCTCATGTTGAATAACTACTTTTTGAAACCTCAATGTGACCAAAATTGCCATTATTGCAGACTTTTTCTCCTATTCAGAAGCTTCTATTTCCACTAATTTCAGGCATTAAAGTGAGTCTAAACACACTTGTTTTTGTTCCAAAAGTGATAATTTACATGGAATAGTCAATTGCAGTCAAAAAATTAAACATTAAAAAATTTCCATTTCTGACCATCTGGAGAAATTTCGACAGGTCACGGGTCATCGTTTTTCATCAGAAAATTGATTTTTTGGACTGTAGAAAAATTGATTCAAAATGTCATTTGGAATGTGCCTCATGTTGAATAACTACTTTTTAAAGCCTCAATGCGACCAAAATTGCCATTATTACAGACTTTTTCTCCTATTCAGAAGCTTCTATTTCGACCAATTTCAGTCATTAAAGTGAGTCTAAACACACTTATTTTTGTTCCAAAAGTGATAATTTACATGGAATAGTCATTTGCAGTCAAAAAATTAAACAATAAAAATTTCGATTTCTGAACATCTGGAGAAATTTCGACAGGTCACGGGTCATCGTTTTTCATCAGAAAATTGATTTTTTGGACTGTAAAAAAATTGATTTAAAATGTCATTTGGATTGTGCCTCATGTTGAATAACTACTTTTTGAAACCTCAATGTGACCAAAAGTGCCATTATTGCAGACTTTTTCTCCTATTCAGAAGCTTCTATTTCGAACAATTTCAGGCATTAAAGTGACTCTAAACACACTTATTTTAGTTCCAAAAGTGATAATTTACATGGAATAGTCATTTGCAGTCAAAAAATTAAACATTAAAACATTTCCATTTCTGACCATCTGGAGAAATTTCGATAGGTCACGGGTTATCCTTTTTCATCAGAAAATTGATTTTCTGGACTGTAGAAAAATTGATTCAAAATATCATTTGGACTGTGCCTCATGTTGAATAACTACTTTTTGAAGCCTCAAGGTGACCAAAATTGCCATTTTTACGGACATTTTCTCCTACTCAGAAGCTTCTTTTTCGACCAATTTCAGGCATTAAACTGACTCTAAACACACTTGTTTTTGTTCCAAAAGTGATAATTTACATGGAATAGTCATTTGCAGTCAAAAAATTAAACAATAAAAATTTTGATTTCTGACCATCTGGAGAAATTTCGACAGGTCACGGGTCATCGTTTTTCATCAGAAAATTGATTTTTTGGACTGTAGAAAAATTGATTCAAAATGTCATTTGGATTGTGCCTCATGTTGAATAACTACTTTTTGAAACCTCAATGTGACCAAAATTGCCATTATTGCAGACTTTTTCTCCTATTCAGAAGCTTCTATTTCCACTAATTTCAGGCATTAAAGTGAGTCTAAACACACTTATTTTTGTTCCAAAAGTGATAATTTACATGGAATAGTCATTTGCAGTCAAAAAATTAAACATTAAAACATTTCCATTGCTGACCATCTGGAGAAATTTCGACAGGTCACGGGTTATCCTTTTTCATCAGAAAATTGATTTTCTGGACTGTAGAAAAATTGATTCAAAATGTCATTTGGAATGTGCCTCATGTTGAATAACTACTTTTTGAAGCCTCAATGTGACCAAAATTGTCATTTTTACGGACATTTTCTCCTACTCAGAAGCTTCTTTTTCGACTAATTTCAGGCATTAAAGTGAGTCTAAACACACTTGTTTTTGTTCCAAAAGTGATAATTTACATGGAATAGTCAATTGCAGTCAAAAAATTAAACAATAAAAATTTCGATTTCTGACCATTTGGAGAAATTTCGACAGGTCACGGGTCATCGTTTTTCATCAGAAAATTGATTTTTTGGACTGTAAAAAAATTTATTTAAAATGTCATTTGGATTGTACCTCATGTTGAATAACTACTTTTTGAAACCTCAATGTGACCAAAAGTGCCATTATTGCAGACTTTTTCTCCTATTCAGAAGCTTCTATTTCGAACAATTTCAGGCATTAAAGTGACTCTAAACATACTTATTTTAGTTCCAAAAGTGATAATTTACATGGAATAGTCATTTGCAGTCAAAAAATTAAACATTAAAACATTTCCATTTCTGACCATCTGGAGAAATTTCGACAGGTCACGGGTCATCCTTTTTCATCAGAAAATTGATTTTCTGGACTGTAGAAAAATTTATTCAAAATGTCATTTGGAATGTGCCTCATGTTGAATAACTACTTTTTGAAGCCTCAAGGTGACCAAAATTGCCATTTTTACTGACATTTTCTCCTACTCAGAAGCTTCTTTTTCGACCAATTTCAGGCATTAAACTGATTCTAAACACACTTGTTTTTGTTCCAAAAGTGATAATTTACATGGAATAGTCATTTGTAGTCAAAAAATTAAACAATAAAAATTTCGATATCTGACCATCTGGAGAAATTTCGACAGGTCACGGGTCATCGTTTTTCATCAGAAAATAGATTTTTTGGACTGTAGAAAAATTGATTCAAAATGTCATTTTGAATGTGCCTCATGTTGAATAACTACTTTTTAAAGCCTCAATGTGACCAAAATTGCCATTATTACAGACTTTTTCTCCTATTCAGAAGCTTCTATTTCAACCAATTTCAGGCATTAACGTGACTCTAAAAACACTTGTTTTTGTTCCAAAAGTGATAATTTACATGGAATAGTCATTTGCAGTCAAAAAATTAAACATTAAAACATTACCATTTCTGACCATCTGGAGAAATTTCGACAGGTCACGGGTCATCCTTTTTCATCAGAAAATTGATTTTCTGGACTGTAGAAAAATTGATTCAAAATGTCATTTGGAATGTGCCTCATGTTGAATAACTACTTTTTGAAGCCTCAAGGTGACCAAAATTGCCATTTTTACTGACATTTTCTCCTACTCAGAAGCTTCTTTTTCGACCAATTTCAGTCATTAAAGTGAGTCTAAACACACTTATTTTTGTTCCAAAAGTGATAATTTACATGGAATAGTCATTTGCAGTCAAAAAATTAAACAATACAAATTTCGATTTCTGACCATCTGGAGAAATTTCGACAGGTCACGGGTCATCGTTTTTGATCAGAATATTGATTTTTTGGACTGTAGAAAAATTGATTCAAAATGTCATTTGGATTGTGCCTCATGTTGAATAACTACTTTTTGAAACCTCAATGTGACCAAAATTGCCATTATTGCAGACTTTTTCTCCTATTCAGAAGCTTCTATTTCCACTAATTTCAGGCATTAAAGTGAGTCTAAACACACTTGTTTTTGTTCCAAAAGGGATCATTTACATGGAATAGTCAATTGCAGTCAAAAAATTAAACATTAAAAAATTTCCATTTCTGACCATCTGGAGAAATTTCGACAGGTCACGGGTCATCGTTTTTCATCAGAAAATTGATTTTTTGGACTGTAGAAAAATTGATTCAAAATGTCATTTGGAATGTGCCTCATGTTGAATAACTACTTTTTAAAGCCTCAATGTGACCAAAATTGCCATTATTACAGACTTTTTCTCCTATTCAGAAGCTTCTATTTCGACCAATTTCAGTCATTAAAGTGAGTCTAAACACACTTATTTTTGTTCCAAAAGTGATAATTTACATGGAATAGTCATTTGCAGTCAAAAAATTAAACAATAAAAATTTCGATTTCTGAACATCTGGAGAAATTTCGACAGGTCACGGGTCATCGTTTTTCATCAGAAAATTGATTTTTTGGACTGTAAAAAAATTGATTTAAAATGTCATTTGGATTGTGCCTCATGTTGAATAACTACTTTTTGAAACCTCAATGTGACCAAAAGTGCCATTATTGCAGACTTTTTCTCCTATTCAGAAGCTTCTATTTCGAACAATTTCAGGCATTAAAGTGACTCTAAACACACTTATTTTAGTTCCAAAAGTGATAATTTACATGGAATAGTCATTTGCAGTCAAAAAATTAAACATTAAAACATTTCCATTTCTGACCATCTGGAGAAATTTCGATAGGTCACGGGTCATCCTTTTTCATCAGAAAATTGATTTTCTGGACTGTAGAAAAATTGATTCAAAATATCATTTGGACTGTGCCTCATGTTGAATAACTACTTTTTGAAGCCTCAAGGTGACCCAAATTGCCATTTTTACGGACATTTTCTCCTACTCAGAAGCTTCTTTTTCGACCAATTTCAGGCATTAAACTGACTCTTAACACACTTGTTTTTGTTCCAAAAGTGATAATTTACATGGAATAGTCATTTGCAGTCAAAAAATTAAACAATAAAAATTTCGATTTCTGACCATCTGGAGAAATTTCGACAGGTCACGGGTCATCGTTTTTGATCAGAAAATTGATTTGTTGGACTGTAGAAAAATTGATTCAAAATGTCATTTGGATTGTGCCTCATGTTGAATAACTACTTTTTGAAACCTCAATGTGACCAAAATTGCCATTATTGCAGACTTTTTCTCCTATTCAGAAGCTTCTATTTCCACTAATTTCAGGCATTAAAGTGAGTCTAAACACACTTGTTTTTGTTCCAAAAGTGATAATTTACATGGAATAGTCAATTGCAGTCAAAAAATTAAACATTAAAAAATTTCCATTTCTGACCATCTGGAGAAATTTCGACAGGTCACGGGTCATCGTTTTTCATCAGAAAATTGATTTTTTGGACTGTAGAAAAATTGATTCAAAATGTCATTTGGAATGTGCCTCATGTTGAATAACTACTTTTTAAAGCCTCAATGTGACCAAAATTGCCATTATTACAGACTTTTTCTCCTATTCAGAAGCTTCTATTTCGACCAATTTCAGTCATTAAAGTGAGTCTAAACACACTTATTTTTGTTCCAAAAGTGATAATTTACATGGAATAGTCATTTGCAGTCAAAAAATTAAACAATAAAAATTTCGATTTCTTAACATCTGGAGAAATTTCGACAGGTCACGGGTCATCGTTTTTCATCAGAAAATTGATTTTTTGGACTGTAAAAAAATTGATTTAAAATGTCATTTGGATTGTGCCTCATGTTGAATAACTACTTTTTGAAACCTCAATGTGACCAAAAGTGCCATTATTGCAGACTTTTTCTCCTATTCAGAAGCTTCTATTTCGAACAATTTCAGGCATTAAAGTGACTCTAAACCCACTTATTTTAGTTCCAAAAGTGATAATTTACATGGAATAGTCATTTGCAGTCAAAAAATTAAACATTAAAACATTTCCATTTCTGACCATCTGGAGAAATTTCGATAGGTCACGGGTTATCCTTTTTCATCAGAAAATTGATTTTCTGGACTGTAGAAAAATTGATTCAAAATATCATTTGGACTGTGCCTCATGTTGAATAACTACTTTTTGAAGCCTCAAGGTGACCAAAATTGCCATTTTTACGGACATTTTCTCCTACTCAGAAGCTTCTTTTTCGACCAATTTCAGGCATTAAACTGACTCTAAACACACTTGTTTTTGTTCCAAAAGTGATAATTTACATGGAATAGTCATTTGCAGTCAAAAAATTAAACAATAAAAATTTCGATTTCTGACCATCTGGAGAAATTTCGACAGGTCACGGGTCATCGTTTTTCATCAGAAAATTGATTTTTTGGACTGTAGAAAAATTGATTCAAAATGTCATTTGGAATGTGCCTCATGTTGAATAACTACTTTTTAAAGCCTCAATGTGACCAAAATTGCCATTATTATAGACTTTTTCTACTATTCAGAAGCTTTTATTTCGACCAATTTCAGGCATTAACGTGAGTCTAAAAACACTTGTTTTTGTTCCAAAAGTGATAATTTACATGGAATAGTCATTTGCAGTCAAAAAATTAAACATTAAAACATTTCCATTGCTGACCATCTGGAGAAATTTCGACAGGTCACGGGTCATCCTTTTTCATCAGAAAATTGATTTTCTGGACTGTAGAAAAATTGATTCAAAATGTCATTTGGAATGTGCCTCATGTTGAATAACTACTTTTTGAAGCCTCAATGTGACCAAAATTGCCATTTTTACGGACATTTTCTCCTACTCAGAAGCTTCTTTTTCGACTAATTTCAGGCATTAAAGTGAGTCTAAACACACTTGTTTTTGTTCCAAAAGTGATAATTTACATGGAATAGTCAATTGCAGTCAAAAAATTAAACAATAAAAATTTCGATTTCTGACCATTTGGAGAAATTTCGACAGGTCACGGGTCATCGTTTTTCATCAGAAAATTGATTTTTTGGACTGTAGAAAAATTGATTCAAAATGTCATTTGGAATGTGCCTCATGTTGAATAACTACTTTTTAAAGCCTCAATGTGACCAAAAGTGCCATTATTACAGACTTTTTCTCCTATTCAGAAGCTTTTATTTCGACCAATTTCAGGCATTAACGTGACTCTAAAAACACTTGTTTTTGTTCCAAAAGTGATAATTTACATGGAATAGTCATTTGCAGTCAAAAAATTAAACATTAAAACATTTCCATTGCTGACCATCTGGAGAAATTTCGACAGGTCACGGGTCATCCTTTTTCATCAGAAAATTGATTTTCTGGACTGTAGAAAAATTGATTCAAAATGTCATTTGGAATGTGCCTCATGTTGAATAACTACTTTTTGAAGCCTCAATGTGACCAAAATTGCCATTTTTACGGACATTTTCTCCTACTCAGAAGCTTCTTTTTCGACTAATTTCAGGCATTAAAGTGAGTCTAAACACACTTGTTTTTGTTCCAAAAGTGATAATTTACATGGAATAGTCAATTGCAGTCAAAAAATTAAACAATAAAAATTTCGATTTCTGACCATTTGGAGAAATTTCGACAGGTCACGGGTCATCGTTTTTCATCGGAAAATTGATTTTTTGGACTGTAAAAAAATTGATTTAAAATGTCATTTGGATTGTACCTCATGTTGAATAACTACTTTTTGAAACCTCAATGTGACCAAAAGTGCCATTATTGCAGACTTTTTCTCCTATTCAGAAGCTTCTATTTCGAACAATTTCAGGCATTAAAGTGACTCTAAACACACTTATTTTAGTTCCAAAAGTGATAATTTACATGGAATAGTCATTTGCAGTCAAAAAATTAAACATTAAAACATTTCCATTTCTGACCATCTGGAGAAATTTCGACAGGTCATGGGTCATCCTTTTTCATCAGAAAATTGATTTTCTGGACTGTAGAAAAATTGATTCAAAATGTCATTTGGAATGTGCCTCATGTTGAATAACTACTTTTTGAAGCCTCAAGGTGACCAAAATTGCCATTTTTACTGACATTTTCTCCTACTCAGAAGCTTCTTTTTCGACCAATTTCAGGCATTAAACTGATTCTAAACACACTTGTTTTTGTTCCAAAAGTGATAATTTACATGGAATAGTCATTTGCAGTCAAAAAATTAAACAATAAAAATTTCAATATCTGACCATCTGGAGAAATTTCGACAGGTCACGGGTCATCGTTTTTCATCAGAAAATTGATTTTTTGGACTGTAGAAAAATTGATTCAAAATGTCATTTTGAATGTGCCTCATGTTGAATAACTACTTTTTAAAGCCTCAATGTGACCAAAATTGCCATTATTACAGACTTTTTCTCCTATTCAGAAGCTTCTATTTCGACCAATTTCAGGCATTAACGTGACTCTAAAAACACTTGTTTTTGTTCCAAAAGTGATAATTTACATGGAATAGTCATTTGCAGTCAAAATATTAAACATTAAAACATTTCCATTTCTGACCATCTGGAGAAATTTCAACAGGTCACGGGTCATCCTTTTTCATCAGAAAATAGATTTTCTGGACTGTAGAAAAATTGATTCAAAATGTCATTTGGAATGTGCCTCATGTTGAATAACTACTTTTTGAAGCCTCAATGTGACCAAAATTGCCATTTTTACTTACATTTTCTCCTACTCAGAAGCTTCTTTTTCGACCAATTTCAGGCATTAAACTGACTCTAAACACACTTGTTTTTGTTCCAAAAGTGATAATTTACATGGAATAGTCATTTGCAGTCAAAAAATTAAACATTAAAACATTTCCATTTCTGACCATCTGGAGAAATTTCGACAGGTCACGGGTCCTCCTTTTTCATCAGAAAATTGATTTTCTGGACTGTAGAAAAATTGATTCAAAATGTCATTTGGAATGTGCCTCATGTTAAATGACTACTTTTTGAAGCCTCAATGTGACCAAAATTGCCATTTTTACGGACATTTTCTCCTACTCAGAAGCTTCTTTTTCGACTAATTTCAGGCATTAAACTGACTCTAAACACACTTGTTTTTGTTCCAAAAGTGATAATTTACATGGAATAGTCATTTGCAGTCAAAAATTAAACAATAAAAATTTCGATTTCTGACCATCTGGAGAAATTTCGACAGGTCACGGGTCATCGTTTTTCATCAGAAAATTGATTTTTTGGACTGTAGAAAAATTGATTCAAAATGTCATTTGGAATGTGCCTCATGTTGAATAACTACTTTTTAAAGCCTCAATGTGACCAAAATTGCCATTATTACAGACTTTTTCTCCTATCCAGAAGCTTTTATTTCGACCAATTTCAGGCATTAACGTGACTCTAAAAACACTTGTTTTTGTTCCAAAAGTGATAATTTACATGGAATAGTCATTTGCAGTCAAAAAATTAAACATTAAAACATTTCCATTGCTGACCATCTGCAGAAATTTCGACAGGTCACGGGTCATCCTTTTTCATCAGAAAATTGATTTTCTGGACTGTAGAAAAATTGATTCAAAATGTCATTTGGAATGTGCCTCATGTTGAATAACTACTTTTTGAAGCCTCAATTTGACCAAAATTGCCATTTTTACGGACATTTTCTCCTACTCAGAAGCTTCTTTTTCGACTAATTTCAGGCATTAAAGTGAGTCTAAACACACTTGTTTTTGTTCCAAAAGTGATAATTTACATGGAATAGTCAATTGCAGTCAAAAAATTAAACAATAAAAATTTCGATTTCTGACCATTTGGAGAAATTTCGACAGGTCACGGGTCATCGTTTTTCATCAGAAAATTGATTTTCTGGACTGTAGAAAAATTTATTCAAAATGTCATTTGGAATGTGCCTCATGTTGAATAACTACTTTTTGAAGCCTCAAGGTGACCAAAATTGCCATTTTTACTGACATTTTCTCCTACTCAGAAGCTTCTTTTTCGACCAATTTCAGGCATTAAACTGATTCTAAACACACTTGTTTTTGTTCCAAAAGTGATAATTTACATGGAATAGTCATTTGTAGTCAAAAAATTAAACAATAAAAATTTCGATATCTGACCATCTGGAGAAATTTCGACAGGTCACGGGTCATCGTTTTTCATCAGAAAATAGATTTTTTGGACTGTAGAAAAATTGATTCAAAATGTCATTTTGAATGTGCCTCATGTTGAATAACTACTTTTTAAAGCCTCAATGTGACCAAAATTGCCATTATTACAGACTTTTTCTCCTATTCAGAAGCTTCTATTTCAACCAATTTCAGGCATTAACGTGACTCTAAAAACACTTGTTTTTGTTCCAAAAGTGATAATTTACATGGAATAGTCATTTGCAGTCAAAATATTAAACATTAAAACATTTCCATTTCTGACCATCTGGAGAAATTTCGACAGGTCACGGGTCATCCTTTTTCATCAGAAAATAGATTTTCTGGACTGTAGAAAAATTGATTCAAAATGTCATTTGGAATGTGCCTCATGTTGAATAACTACTTTTTGAAGCCTCAATGTGACCAAAATTGCAATTTTTACTTACATTTTCTCCTACTCAGAAGCTTCTTTTTCGACCAATTTCAGGCATTAAACTGACTCTAAAACACTTGTTTTTGTTCCAAAAGTGATAATTTACATGGAATAGTCATTTGCAGTCAAAAAATTAAACAATACAAATTTCGATTTCTGACCATCTGGAGAAATTTCGACAGGTCACGGGTCATCGTTTTTCATCAGAAAATTGATTTTTTGGACTGTAAAAAAATTGATTTAAAATGTCATTTGGATTGTGCCTCATGTTGAATAACTTTTTAAAGCCTCAATGTTACCAAAATTGCCATTATTACAGACTTTTTCTCCTATTCAGAAGCTTCTATTTCGACCAATTTCAGTCATTAAAGTGAGTCTAAACACACTTATTTTTGTTCCAAAAGTGATAATTTACATGGAATAGTCATTTGCAGTCAAAAAATTAAACAATACAAATTTCGATTTCTGACCATCTGGAGAAATTTCGACAGGTCACGGGTCATCGTTTTTGATCAGAATATTGATTTTTTGGACTGTAGAAAAATTGATTCAAAATGTCATTTGGATTGTGCCTCATGTTGAATAACTACTTTTTGAAACCTCAATGTGACCAAAATTGCCATTATTGCAGACTTTTTCTCCTATTCAGAAGCTTCTATTTCCACTAATTTCAGTCATTAAAGTGAGTCTAAACACACTTATTTTTGTTCCAAAAGTGATAATTTACATGGAATAGTCATTTGCAGTCAAAAAATTAAACAATAAAAATTTCGATTTCTGAACATCTGGAGAAATTTCGACAGGTCACGGGTCATCGTTTTTCATCAGAAAATTGATTTTTTGGACTGTAAAAAAATTGATTTAAAATGTCATTTGGATTGTGCCTCATGTTGAATAACTACTTTTTGAAACCTCAATGTGACCAAAAGTGCCATTATTGCAGACTTTTTCTCCTATTCAGAAGCTTCTATTTCGAACAATTTCAGGCATTAAAGTGACTCTAAACCCACTTATTTTAGTTCCAAAAGTGATAATTTACATGGAATAGTCATTTGCAGTCAAAAAATTAAACATTAAAACATTTCCATTTCTGACCATCTGGAGAAATTTCGATAGGTCACGGGTCATCCTTTTTCATCAGAAAATTGATTTTCTGGACTGTAGAAAAATTGATTCAAAATATCATTTGGACTGTGCCTCATGTTGAATAACTACTTTTTGAAGCCTCAAGGTGACCCAAATTGCCATTTTTACGGACATTTTCTCCTACTCAGAAGCTTCTTTTTCGACCAATTTCAGGCATTAAACTGACTCTTAACACACTTGTTTTTGTTCCAAAAGTGATAATTTACATGGAATAGTCATTTGCAGTCAAAAAATTAAACAATAAAAATTTCGATTTCTGACCATCTGGAGAAATTTCGACAGGTCACGGGTCATCGTTTTTGATCAGAAAATTGATTTTTTGGACTGTAGAAAAATTGATTCAAAATGTCATTTGGATTGTGCCTCATGTTGAATAACTACTTTTTGAAACCTCAATGTGACCAAAATTGCCATTATTGCAGACTTTTTCTCCTATTCAGAAGCTTCTATTTCCACTAATTTCAGGCATTAAAGTGAGTCTAAACACACTTGTTTTTGTTCCAAAAGTGATAATTTACATGGAATAGTCAATTGCAGTCAAAAAATTAAACATTAAAAAATTTCCATTTCTGACCATCTGGAGAAATTTCGACAGGTCACGGGTCATCGTTTTTCATCAGAAAATTGATTTTTTGGACTGTAGAAAAATTGATTCAAAATGTCATTTGGAATGTGCCTCATGTTGAATAACTACTTTTTAAAGCCTCAATGCGACCAAAATTGCCATTATTACAGACTTTTTCTCCTATTCAGAAGCTTCTATTTCGACCAATTTCAGTCATTAAAGTGAGTCTAAACACACTTATTTTTGTTCCAAAAGTGATAATTTACATGGAATAGTCATTTGCAGTCAAAAAATTAAACAATAAAAATTTCGATTTCTGAACATCTGGAGAAATTTCGACAGGTCACGGGTCATCGTTTTTCATCAGAAAATTGATTTTTTGGACTGTAAAAAAATTGATTTAAAATGTCATTTGGATTGTGCCTCATGTTGAATAACTACTTTTTGAAACCTCAATGTGACCAAAAGTGCCATTATTGCAGACTTTTTCTCCTATTCAGAAGCTTCTATTTCGAACAATTTCAGGCATTAAAGTGACTCTAAACACACTTATTTTAGTTCCAAAAGTGATAATTTACATGGAATAGTCATTTGCAGTCAAAAAATTAAACATTAAAACATTTCCATTTCTGACCATCTGGAGAAATTTCGATAGGTCACGGGTTATCCTTTTTCATCAGAAAATTGATTTTCTGGACTGTAGAAAAATTGATTCAAAATATCATTTGGACTGTGCCTCATGTTGAATAACTACTTTTTGAAGCCTCAAGGTGACCAAAATTGCCATTTTTACGGACATTTTCTCCTACTCAGAAGCTTCTTTTTCGACCAATTTCAGGCATTAAACTGACTCTAAACACACTTGTTTTTGTTCCAAAAGTGATAATTTACATGGAATAGTCATTTGCAGTCAAAAAATTAAACAATAAAAATTTTGATTTCTGACCATCTGGAGAAATTTCGACAGGTCACGGGTCATCGTTTTTCATCAGAAAATTGATTTTTTGGACTGTAGAAAAATTGATTCAAAATGTCATTTGGATTGTGCCTCATGTTGAATAACTACTTTTTGAAACCTCAATGTGACCAAAATTGCCATTATTGCAGACTTTTTCTCCTATTCAGAAGCTTCTATTTCCACTAATTTCAGGCATTAAAGTGAGTCTAAACACACTTATTTTTGTTCCAAAAGTGATAATTTACATGGAATAGTCATTTGCAGTCAAAAAATTAAACATTAAAACATTTCCATTGCTGACCATCTGGAGAAATTTCGACAGGTCACGGGTTATCCTTTTTCATCAGAAAATTGATTTTCTGGACTGTAGAAAAATTGATTCAAAATGTCATTTGGAATGTGCCTCATGTTGAATAACTACTTTTTGAAGCCTCAATGTGACCAAAATTGTCATTTTTACGGACATTTTCTCCTACTCAGAAGCTTCTTTTTCGACTAATTTCAGGCATTAAAGTGAGTCTAAACACACTTGTTTTTGTTCCAAAAGTGATAATTTACATGGAATAGTCAATTGCAGTCAAAAAATTAAACAATAAAAATTTCGATTTCTGACCATTTGGAGAAATTTCGACAGGTCACGGGTCATCGTTTTTCATCAGAAAATTGATTTTTTGGACTGTAAAAAAATTTATTTAAAATGTCATTTGGATTGTACCTCATGTTGAATAACTACTTTTTGAAACCTCAATGTGACCAAAAGTGCCATTATTGCAGACTTTTTCTCCTATTCAGAAGCTTCTATTTCGAACAATTTCAGGCATTAAAGTGACTCTAAACATACTTATTTTAGTTCCAAAAGTGATAATTTACATGGAATAGTCATTTGCAGTCAAAAAATTAAACATTAAAACATTTCCATTTCTGACCATCTGGAGAAATTTCGACAGGTCACGGGTCATCCTTTTTCATCAGAAAATTGATTTTCTGGACTGTAGAAAAATTTATTCAAAATGTCATTTGGAATGTGCCTCATGTTGAATAACTACTTTTTGAAGCCTCAAGGTGACCAAAATTGCCATTTTTACTGACATTTTCTCCTACTCAGAAGCTTCTTTTTCGACCAATTTCAGGCATTAAACTGATTCTAAACACACTTGTTTTTGTTCCAAAAGTGATAATTTACATGGAATAGTCATTTGTAGTCAAAAAATTAAACAATAAAAATTTCGATATCTGACCATCTGGAGAAATTTCGACAGGTCACGGGTCATCGTTTTTCATCAGAAAATAGATTTTTTGGACTGTAGAAAAATTGATTCAAAATGTCATTTTGAATGTGCCTCATGTTGAATAACTACTTTTTAAAGCCTCAATGTGACCAAAATTGCCATTATTACAGACTTTTTCTCCTATTCAGAAGCTTCTATTTCAACCAATTTCAGGCATTAACGTGACTCTAAAAACACTTGTTTTTGTTCCAAAAGTGATAATTTACATGGAATAGTCATTTGCAGTCAAAATATTAAACATTAAAACATTTCCATTTTTGACCATCTGGAGAAATTTCGACAGGTCACGGGTCATCGTTTTTCATCAGAAAATTGATTTTTTGGACTGTAAAAAAATTGATTTAAAATGTCATTTGGATTGTGCCTCATGTTGAATAACTACTTTTTAAAGCCTCAATGTTACCAAAATTGCCATTATTACAGACTTTTTCTCCTATTCAGAAGCTTCTATTTCGACCAATTTCAGTCATTAAAGTGAGTCTAAACACACTTATTTTTGTTCCAAAAGTGATAATTTACATGGAATAGTCATTTGCAGTCAAAAAATTAAACAATACAAATTTCGATTTCTGACCATCTGGAGAAATTTCGACAGGTCACGGGTCATCGTTTTTGATCAGAATATTGATTTTTTGGACTGTAGAAAAATTGATTCAAAATGTCATTTGGATTGTGCCTCATGTTGAATAACTACTTTTTGAAACCTCAATGTGACCAAAATTGCCATTATTGCAGACTTTTTCTCCTATTCAGAAGCTTCTATTTCGAACAATTTCAGGCATTAACGTGACTCTAAACACACTTATTTTAGTTCCAAAAGTGATAATTTACATGGAATAGTCATTTGCAGTCAAAAAATTTAAACATTAAAAAATTTCCATTTCTGGCCATCTGGAGAAATTTCGACAGGTTTGTTTTTCATCAGAAAATTGATTTTTAGGACTGTAGAAAAATTGATTCAAAATGTCATTTGGAATGTGCCTCATGTTGAATAACTACTTTTTAAAGCCTCAAGGTGACCAAAATTGCCATTATTACAGACTTTTTCTCCTATTCAGAAGCTTCTATTTCGACCAATTTCAGGCATTAAAGTGACTCTAAAAACACTTGTTTTTGTTCCAAAAGTGATAATTTACATGGAATAGTCCATTTCTGACCATCTGGAGAAATTTCGACAGGTCACGGGTCATCCTTTTTCATCAGAAAATTGATTTTCTGGACTGTAGAAAAATTGATTCAAAATGTCATTTGGAATGTGCCTCATGCTGAATGACTACTTTTTGAAGCCTCAATGTGACCAAAATTGCTATTTTTACGGACATTTTCTCCTACTCAGAAGCTTCTTTTTCGACTAATTTCAGGCATTAAACTGACTCTAAACACACTTGTTTTTGTTCCAAAAGTGATAATTTACATGGAATAGTCATTTGCAGTCAAAAAATTAAACAATAAAAATTTCGATTTCTGACCATCTGGAGAAATTTCGACAGGTCACGGGTCATCGTTTTTCATCAGAAAATTGATTTTTTGGACTGTAGAAAAATTGATTCAAAATGTCATTTGGAATGTGCCTCATGTTGAATAACTACTTTTTAAAGCCTCAATGTTACCAAAATTGCCATTATTACAGACTTTTTCTCCTATTCAGAAGCTTCTATTTCGACCAATTTCAGTCATTAAAGTGAGTCTAAACACACTTATTTTTGTTCCAAAAGTGATAATTTACATGGAATAGTCATTTGCAGTCAAAAAATTTAAACATTAAAAAATTTCCATTTCTGGCCATCTGGAGAAATTTCGACAGGTCATAGGTCATTGTTTTTCATCAGAAAATTGATTTTTAGGACTGTAGAAAAATTGATTCAAAATGTCATTTGGAATGTGCCTCATGTTGAATAACTACTTTTTAAAGCCTCAAGGTGACCAAAATTGCCATTATTACAGACTTTTTCTCCTATTCAGAAGCTTCTATTTCGACCAATTTCAGGCATTAAAGTGACTCTAAAAACACTTGTTTTTGTTCCAAAAGTGATAATTTACATGGAATAGTCCATTTCTGACCATCTGGAGAAATTTCGACAGGTCACGGGTCATCCTTTTTCATCAGAAAATTGATTTTCTGGACTGTAGAAAAATTGATTCAAAATGTCATTTGGAATGTGCCTCATGTTGAATGACTACTTTTTGAAGCCTCAATGTGACCAAAATTGCCATTTTTACGGACATTTTCTCCTACTCAGAAGCTTCTTTTTCGACTAATTTCAGGCATTAAACTGACTCTAAACACACTTGTTTTTGTTCCAAAAGTGATAATTTACATGGAATAGTCATTTGCAGTCAAAAAATTAAACAATAAAAATTTCGATTTCTGAACATCTGGAGAAATTTCGACAGGTCACGGGTCATCGTTTTTCATCAGAAAATTGATTTTTTGGACTGTAAAAAAATTGATTTAAAATGTCATTTGGATTGTGCCTCATGTTGAATAACTACTTTTTGACACCTCAATGTGACCAAAAGTGCCACTATTGCAGACTTTTTCGCCTATTCAGAAGCTTCTATTTCGAACAATTTCAGGCATTAAAGTGACTCTAAACACACTTGTTTTTGTTCCAAAAGTGATAATTTACATGGAATAGTCAATTGCAGTCAAAAAATTAAACATTAAAAAAATTCCATTTCTGACCATCTGGAGAAATTTCGACAGGTCATAGGTCATTGTTTTTCATCAGAAAATTGATTTTTAGGACTGTAGAAAAATTGATTCAAAATGTCATTTGGAATGTGCCTCATGTTGAATAACTACTTTTTAAAGCCTCAATGTGACCAAAATTGCCATTATTACAGACTTTTTCTCCTATTCAGAAGTTTCTATTTCGACCAATTTCAGGCATTAAAGTGACTCTAAAAACACTTGTTTTTGTTCCAAAAGTGATAATTTACATGGAATAGTCATTTGCAGTCAAAAAATTAAACATTAAAACATTTCCATTTCTGACCATCTGGAGAAATTTCGACAGGTCACGGGTCATCCTTTTTCATCAGAAAATTGATTTTCTGGACTGTAGAAAAATTGATTCAAAATGTCATTTGGAATGTGCCTCATGTTGAAGAACTACTTTTTGAAGCCTCAATGTGACCAAAATTGCCATTTTTACGGACATTTTCTCCTACTCAGAAGCTTCTTTTTCGACCAATTTCAGGCATTAAACTGACTCTAAACACACTTGTTTTTGTTCCAAAAGTGATAATTTACATGGAATAGTCATTTGCAGTCAAAAAATTAAACAATAAAAATTTCTATTTCTGACCATCTGGAGAAATTTCGACAGGTCACGGGTCATCGTTTTTCATCAGAAAATTGATTTTTTGGACTGTAGAAAAATTGATTCAAAATGTCATTTGGAATGTGCCTCATGTTGAATAACTACTTTTTAAAGCCTCTATGTTACCAAAATTGCCATTATTACAGTCTTTTTCTCCAATTCAGAAGCGTCTATTTCGACCAATTTCAGACATTAAAGTGACTCTAAACACACTTATTTTAGTTCCAAAAGTGATAATTTACATGGAATAGTCATTTGCAGTCAAAAAATTAAACATTAAAAAATTTCCATTTCTGGCCATCTGGAGAAATTTCGACAGGTCACAGGTCATCTTTTTTCATCAGAAAATAGATTTTCTGGACTGTAGAAAAATTGATTCAAAATGTCATTTGGAATGTGCCTCATGTTGAATAACTACTTTTTAAAGCCTCAATGTGACCAAAATTGCCATTATTACAGACTTTTTCTCCTATTCAGAAGCTTCTATTTCGACCAATTTCAGGCATTAAAGTGACTATAAACACACTTATTTTTGTTCCAAAAGTGATAATTTACATGGAATAGTCATTTGAAGTCCAAAAATTAAACATTGAAAAATGTCCATTTCTGACCATCTGGAGAAATTTCGACAGGTCACGGGTTATCGTTTTTCATCAGAAAATAGATTTTTCGGACTGTAGAAAAATTGATTAAAAATGTCATTTGAAATGTGCCTCATGTTGAATAACTACTTTTTAAATCCTCTGTGTGACCAAAATTGCCATTATTACAGACTTTTACTCCTATTAAGAAGCTTCTATTTCGACCAATTTCAGGCATTAACGTGACTCTAAACACACTTATTTTAGTTCCAAAAGTGATAATTTACATGGAATAGTCATTTGCAGTCAAAAAAATTAAACATTAAAAAATTTCCATTTCTGACCATCTGGAGGAATTTCGACAGGTCATAGGTCATTGTTTTTCATCAGAAAATTGATTTTTAGGACTGTAGAAAAATTGATTCAAAATGTCATTTGGAATGTGCCTCATGTTGAATAACTACTTTTTAAAGCCTCAATGTGACCAAAATTGCCATTATTACAGACTTTTTCTCCTATTCAGAAGCTTCTATTTCGACCAATTTCAGGCATTAAAGTGACTCTAAAAACACTTGTTTTTGTTCCAAAAGTGATAATTTACATGGAATAGTCATTTGCAGTCAAAAAATTAAACATTAAAACATTTCCATTTCTGACCATCTGGAGAAATTTCGACAGGTCACGGGTCATCCTTTTTCATCAGAAAATTGATTTTCTGGACTGTAGAAAAATTGATTCAAAATGTCATTTGGAATGTGCCTCATGTTGAAGAACTACTTTTTGAAGCCTCAATGTGACCACAATTGCCATTTTTACGGACATTTTCTCCTACTCAGAAGCTTCTTTTTCGACCAATTTCAGGCATTAAACTGACTCTAAACACACCTATTTTAGTTCCAAAAGTGATAATTTACATGGAATAGTCATTTGCAGTCAAAAAATTAAACATTAAAAAATTTCCATTTCTGGCCATCTGGAGAAATTTCGACAGGACACAGGTCATCGTTTTTCATCAGAAAATTGATTTTTTGGACTGTAGAAAAATTGATTCAAAATGTCATTTGGAATGTGCCTCATGTTGAATAACTACTTTTTAAAGCCTCAATGTGACCAAAATTGCCATTATTACAGACTTTTTCTCCTATTCAGAAGCTTCTATTTCGACCAATTTCAGGCATTAAAGTGACTCTAAAAACACTTGTTTTTGTTCCAAAAGTGATAATTTACATGGAATAGTCATTTGCAGTCAAAAAATTAAACATTAAAACATTTCCATTTCTGACCATCTGGAGAAATTTCGACAGGTCACGGGTCATCCTTTTTCATCAGAAAATTGATTTTCTGGACTGTAGAAAAATTGATTCAAAATGTCATTTGGAATGTGCCTCATGTTGAAGAACTACTTTTTGAAGCCTCAATGTGACCAAAATTGCCATTTTTACGGACATTTTCTCCTACTCAGAAGCTTCTTTTTCGACCAATTTCAGGCATTAAACTGACTCTAAACACACTTGTTTTTGTTCCAAAAGTGATAATTTACATGGAATAGTCATTTGCAGTCAAAAAATTAAACAATAAAAATTTCGATTTCTGACCATCTGGAGAAATTTCGACAGGTCACGGGTCATCGTTTTTCATCAGAAAATTGATTTTTTGGACTGTAGAAAAATTGATTCAAAATGTCATTTGGAATGTGCCTCATGTTGAATAACTACTTTTTGAAGCCTCAATGTGACCAAAATTGCCATTTTTACGGACATTTTCTCCTATTCAGAAGCTTCTATTTCGAACAATTTCAGGCATTAAAGTGACTCTAAACACACTTATTTTAGTTCCAAAAGTGATAATTTACATGGAATAGTCATTTGCAGTCAAAAAATTAAACATTAAAACATTTCCATTTCTGACCATCTGGAGAAATTTCGACAGGTCACGGGTCATCCTTTTTCATCAGAAAATTGATTTTCTGGACTGTAGAAAAATTGATTCAAAATGTCATTTGGAATGTGCCTCATGTTGAATAACTACTTTTTGAAGCCTCAAGGTGACCAAAATTGCCATTTTTACTGACATTTTCTCCTACTCAGAAGCTTCTTTTTCGACCAATTTCAGGCATTAAACTGATTCTAAACACACTTGTTTTTGTTCCAAAAGTGATAATTTACATGGAATAGTCATTTGCAGTCAAAAAATTAAACAATAAAAATTTCAATATCTGACCATCTGGAGAAATTTCGACAGGTCACGGGTCATCGTTTTTCATCAGAAAATTGATTTTTTGGACTGTAGAAAAATTGATTCAAAATGTCATTTTGAATGTGCCTCATGTTGAATAACTACTTTTTAAAGCCTCAATGTGACCAAAATTGCCATTATTACAGACTTTTTCTCCTATTCAGAAGCTTCTATTTCGACCAATTTCAGGCATTAACGTGACTCTAAAAACACTTGTTTTTGTTCCAAAAGTGATAATTTACATGGAATAGTCATTTGCAGTCAAAATATTAAACATTAAAACATTTCCATTTCTGACCATCTGGAGAAATTTCAACAGGTCACGGGTCATCCTTTTTCATCAGAAAATAGATTTTCTGGACTGTAGAAAAATTGATTCAAAATGTCATTTGGAATGTGCCTCATGTTGAATAACTACTTTTTGAAGCCTCAATGTGACCAAAATTGCCATTTTTACTTACATTTTCTCCTACTCAGAAGCTTCTTTTTCGACCAAT